>NC_058502.1:0-300000 GCF_020382885.2 Scatophagus argus
GGGGTGCCAATGGAAAACGTGTGTTGGGCCTGAAGAAGACTAAACTAAGTCGAAACGTAGCCGGCAAGCAACACACGAGGGTGGGATAAGCCTAAGAAAAATGCTCCCCAAGTAGGGTAGAAGCAAAGAAACAGTGGGATGGGAGAAAGTAAGGGAAAGAAAGATGGTTAAACAAAGACAAACTGTTGATACTTGATATAGCAAAGGCGAAACTTACCTGCATGTTGGGGGCCGGGGCAGTGGTCTCTCCAAGGATGGACCGTGCACTTCCTGTCTCCCCTAGTGGGAGGCAGGCTCATCTTCAAATCCTAACCCTAACCCACTAACACTAACCCTAATGGAGCATCCTCTAAGAACCAAGTGCAAAACAGCATGCTAACCCTAACCCTAACACACACACAGACGCACACAGACTCACACACACACAAAGACGCACACTCACAAAGAGACACACACACACAGAGACACACACACAGAGACGCACACTCACACAGACATATACTCACACACACACACAGAGACGCACACTCACACACACACACACACAGAGACGCACACTCACACAGAAACATATACTCACACACACACACACACACAGACGCACAGACACACACAGACACAGACACACACACACACAGAGACGCACACTCACATAGAAACATATACTCACACACACACACAGACGCACAGACACACACTCTCATACACACACACACACACACATACGCAGACACACACACACACACACACACACACTCAGCCATAGAAACAAACCACGATTTGGAATTTGCCGTATCTCTGGAATCGTATGTCGTACAAACTCGGGGGTGGTACCGTTGGAAAGGGCGTGGCCACATTTGGGGGGGTAGGACTTGGTTTCATCTCTCTACCACCTTCCTAGCCCAAGTTATTCCAGTAAAAGTAAGATGGCAAAATTTGCCATCCTGCTTTTATCCCCTTAGTCTAACCCTAACCCTAACCCTAACCCTAACCCTAACCCTAACCCTAATTACTTGAACCCTAACCCTAACCTGTTTAATCCCATTCTAACCCTAACCCTAACCACTGAACCCTAACCCTAACCCGTTTAACCCTGACTTCTAACCCTAACCTCTTTAATACTCTTTTTACCCTACTTTCTAACCCTAACTCTTATTTCCTAACCCTAATGTAACAAACTAATTAAAAAAATAAATAAATTTATTAAGTAAAAAATAAATATATTTATATTACCATATAAACACATTACAGTGTAATAACAATAAATAGTTGATGGATATAACAGAAAGACTAATACATGTCATAAAATGATAAATTAATAAATAAATAAATAATTATGGTATAAATAAATAAATATGTGAGGGATTAATAAATATGATGGTTAAAATAAGTATTTTGTCTTTTAAAAGGGTTAAAAACTGTTTTCATTTGATTGGACAAGGATTGACTTAAAAAACACTGGGAATTAAAAATACGTTGGAAATTCATTTGTGGGAGGTTTTAAAAGGGAAAGCTGTTCCAGGAAGCTCATTCTTACTTTGAACCTTGTTTGAGTAGGACCTACAGCAGTGGAGAGAGTTTTTTTGTTTCAAGTGGTGTGCCTCAGCCTGAAGAAGACCCCAGGTGGTCGAAACGTTGCGTTACAGGGCACACATTTTTGTTTGTATAAGCCCAGTGGGGACTTTGTTTGATTAAAAACATTTTATTTCATTGATTTTTTATTTCATTTTTGTTGATTTTATTTTTTGATTAAAACCAGTTTTCTTACATACCTAAATAAATAAATTAATTCATACTGATTAGTTAAAAATACATATATTTAGTTAGAATAACAAAGCTAAAAACACATAAAACACAGGACTAACCCCAAGGATGGGGGATTTCATGGAGGGGGGTTGGACGGAGGTGCGCCGAGGGGGACGGCGCAACAGATCCCGCCAGCCCGTTTGGGACTGGAGTGGCGGACGCGGCTATGGGATGGACCGTGCACCGACTGTCTCCTTCGAGAGACAGTTTCAGTCCCTCTTACCTAACCCTAACCCTAACCCTAACCCTACCCTAACCCTAACCCTAACCCTAACCCTAACCCTAACCCTAACAAACAAGCATTAGTAAACAAATAAACACAACAGAAGCCTAATTAAGGAAACTAAAACTAAGCCTAATAAGAGGTAAATAAGCCTAAATCAGGGAACTAAAAACTAAGCCTAATAAAAGGAAAGTAAGGGAAAGAGTGAAAGGAAAGAAAGGAGGAAAGAAAAAGGTAAAGAAAACCATTTATACTTCATATATCCAAGGCGAATTACAGCATGAGTGGGGGCTGGGGCGGTGGCCATTCCCGAGGGTGGAGTGTGCATGTCTGTCTCCCAATAGGGGGACAGACCATCCTTACTTACCTAACCAGCCGGGGCCTCCTCGTGGTTTTGGTCGCTGCTCCGGTCCCCTTAAGCTAAGCTAAGCTACCTATCCCACTCTAACCCTAACCCTAACCTCCCACCCCTATCCTAATCCTAACCCTACCTTCTGACTATCCCCAACCCTAACCCTAGCGAGGCAAAGCAAAAACATAAGAAAGTAAATAAATACTTCAACTAAACCTAAATTATAGAAACTAAGAACAAAAATAATTAAACCTAAATATAAAAGGAAATTAAGAGGAACTTACCTGTCAGTTGGTCTGGATGGTCGATGAGGAAGGAGCTGCTAAGGGGGTGCCATGGGAAACTGCATGCTGGGCCTGAGGAAGGGCAAATTAGCCCGAAACGTTGCCGGACAGCATGCAGGGGAGAAAAACAAACAAGCATTAGTAAACAAATAAACACAACAGAAGCCTAATTAAGGAAACTAAAACTAAGCCTAATAAGAGGTAAATAAGCCTAAATCAGGGAACTAAAAACTAAGCCTAATAAAAGGAAAGTAAGGGAAAGAGTGAAAGGAAAGAAAGGAGGAAAGAAAAAGGTAAAGAAAACCATTTATACTTCATATATCCAAGGCGAATTACAGCATGAGTGGGGGCTGGGGCGGTGGCCATTCCCGAGGGTGGAGTGTGCATGTCTGTCTCCCAATAGGGGGACAGACCATCCTTACTTACCTAACCAGCCGGGGCCTCCTCGTGGTTTTGGTCGCTGCTCCGGTCCCCTTAAGCTAAGCTAAGCTACCTATCCCACTCTAACCCTAACCCTAACCTCCCACCCCTATCCTAATCCTAACCCTACCTTCTGACTATCCCCAACCCTAACCCTAGCGAGGCAAAGCAAAAACATAAGAAAGTAAATAAATACTTCAACTAAACCTAAATTATAGAAACTAAGAACAAAAATAATTAAACCTAAATATAAAAGGAAATTAAGAGGAACTTACCTGTCAGTTGGTCTGGATGGTCGATGAGGAAGGAGCTGCTAAGGGGGTGCCATGGGAAACTGCATGCTGGGCCTGAGGAAGGGCAAATTAGCCCGAAACGTTGCCGGACAGCATGCAGGGGAGAAAAACAAACAAGCATTAGTAAACAAATAAACACAACAGAAGCCTAATTAAGGAAACTAAAACTAAGCCTAATAAGAGGTAAATAAGCCTAAATCAGGGAACTAAAAACTAAGCCTAATAAAAGGAAAGTAAGGGAAAGAGTGAAAGGAAAGAAAGGAGGAAAGAAAAAGGTAAAGAAAACCATTTATACTTCATATATCCAAGGCGAATTACAGCATGAGTGGGGGCTGGGGCGGTGGCCATTCCCGAGGGTGGAGTGTGCATGTCTGTCTCCCAATAGGGGGACAGACCATCCTTACTTACCTAACCAGCCGGGGCCTCCTCGTGGTTTTGGTCGCTGCTCCGGTCCCCTTAAGCTAAGCTAAGCTACCTATCCCACTCTAACCCTAACCCTAACCTCCCACCCCTATCCTAATCCTAACCCTACCTTCTGACTATCCCCAACCCTAACCCTAGCGAGGCAAAGCAAAAACATAAGAAAGTAAATAAATACTTCAACTAAACCTAAATTATAGAAACTAAGAACAAAAATAATTAAACCTAAATATAAAAGGAAATTAAGAGGAACTTACCTGTCAGTTGGTCTGGATGGTCGATGAGGAAGGAGCTGCTAAGGGGGTGCCATGGGAAACTGCATGCTGGGCCTGAGGAAGGGCAAATTAGCCCGAAACGTTGCCGGACAGCATGCAGGGGAGAAAAACAAACAAGCATTAGTAAACAAATAAACACAACAGAAGCCTAATTAAGGAAACTAAAACTAAGCCTAATAAGAGGTAAATAAGCCTAAATCAGGGAACTAAAAACTAAGCCTAATAAAAGGAAAGTAAGGGAAAGAGTGAAAGGAAAGAAAGGAGGAAAGAAAAAGGTAAAGAAAACCATTTATACTTCATATATCCAAGGCGAATTACAGCATGAGTGGGGGCTGGGGCGGTGGCCATTCCCGAGGGTGGAGTGTGCATGTCTGTCTCCCAATAGGGGGACAGACCATCCTTACTTACCTAACCAGCCGGGGCCTCCTCGTGGTTTTGGTCGCTGCTCCGGTCCCCTTAAGCTAAGCTAAGCTACCTATCCCACTCTAACCCTAACCCTAACCTCCCACCCCTATCCTAATCCTAACCCTACCTTCTGACTATCCCCAACCCTAACCCTAGCGAGGCAAAGCAAAAACATAAGAAAGTAAATAAATACTTCAACTAAACCTAAATTATAGAAACTAAGAACAAAAATAATTAAACCTAAATATAAAAGGAAATTAAGAGGAACTTACCTGTCAGTTGGTCTGGATGGTCGATGAGGAAGGAGCTGCTAAGGGGGTGCCATGGGAAACTGCATGCTGGGCCTGAGGAAGGGCAAATTAGCCCGAAACGTTGCCGGACAGCATGCAGGGGAGAAAAACAAACAAGCATTAGTAAACAAATAAACACAACAGAAGCCTAATTAAGGAAACTAAAACTAAGCCTAATAAGAGGTAAATAAGCCTAAATCAGGGAACTAAAAACTAAGCCTAATAAAAGGAAAGTAAGGGAAAGAGTGAAAGGAAAGAAAGGAGGAAAGAAAAAGGTAAAGAAAACCATTTATACTTCATATATCCAAGGCGAATTACAGCATGAGTGGGGGCTGGGGCGGTGGCCATTCCCGAGGGTGGAGTGTGCATGTCTGTCTCCCAATAGGGGGACAGACCATCCTTACTTACCTAACCAGCCGGGGCCTCCTCGTGGTTTTGGTCGCTGCTCCGGTCCCCTTAAGCTAAGCTAAGCTACCTATCCCACTCTAACCCTAACCCTAACCTCCCACCCCTATCCTAATCCTAACCCTACCTTCTGACTATCCCCAACCCTAACCCTAGCGAGGCAAAGCAAAAACATAAGAAAGTAAATAAATACTTCAACTAAACCTAAATTATAGAAACTAAGAACAAAAATAATTAAACCTAAATATAAAAGGAAATTAAGAGGAACTTACCTGTCAGTTGGTCTGGATGGTCGATGAGGAAGGAGCTGCTAAGGGGGTGCCATGGGAAACTGCATGCTGGGCCTGAGGAAGGGCAAATTAGCCCGAAACGTTGCCGGACAGCATGCAGGGGAGAAAAACAAACAAGCATTAGTAAACAAATAAACACAACAGAAGCCTAATTAAGGAAACTAAAACTAAGCCTAATAAGAGGTAAATAAGCCTAAATCAGGGAACTAAAAACTAAGCCTAATAAAAGGAAAGTAAGGGAAAGAGTGAAAGGAAAGAAAGGAGGAAAGAAAAAGGTAAAGAAAACCATTTATACTTCATATATCCAAGGCGAATTACAGCATGAGTGGGGGCTGGGGCGGTGGCCATTCCCGAGGGTGGAGTGTGCATGTCTGTCTCCCAATAGGGGGACAGACCATCCTTACTTACCTAACCAGCCGGGGCCTCCTCGTGGTTTTGGTCGCTGCTCCGGTCCCCTTAAGCTAAGCTAAGCTACCTATCCCACTCTAACCCTAACCCTAACCTCCCACCCCTATCCTAATCCTAACCCTACCTTCTGACTATCCCCAACCCTAACCCTAGCGAGGCAAAGCAAAAACATAAGAAAGTAAATAAATACTTCAACTAAACCTAAATTATAGAAACTAAGAACAAAAATAATTAAACCTAAATATAAAAGGAAATTAAGAGGAACTTACCTGTCAGTTGGTCTGGATGGTCGATGAGGAAGGAGCTGCTAAGGGGGTGCCATGGGAAACTGCATGCTGGGCCTGAGGAAGGGCAAATTAGCCCGAAACGTTGCCGGACAGCATGCAGGGGAGAAAAACAAACAAGCATTAGTAAACAAATAAACACAACAGAAGCCTAATTAAGGAAACTAAAACTAAGCCTAATAAGAGGTAAATAAGCCTAAATCAGGGAACTAAAAACTAAGCCTAATAAAAGGAAAGTAAGGGAAAGAGTGAAAGGAAAGAAAGGAGGAAAGAAAAAGGTAAAGAAAACCATTTATACTTCATATATCCAAGGCGAATTACAGCATGAGTGGGGGCTGGGGCGGTGGCCATTCCCGAGGGTGGAGTGTGCATGTCTGTCTCCCAATAGGGGGACAGACCATCCTTACTTACCTAACCCTAACCCTAACCCTAACCCTACCCTAACCCTAACCCTACCTACCCCTAGCTATACTTACCTTCTGACTAACCCTAACCCTAATCTGGGAAGGCGACGATTTAAAACAAAATAATAAAACCTAAAAGAAGGAAAATGTTAAACAAAATAATAAAACCTAAAAGAAGGAAAATGTTAAACACAGACTATAAAAGCACGAATATACTTACCTGTTCATTCAGTTTGTCTCCGACGTCGAGGAAGCAGTCAGCTCAGGGGGTGCCAATGGAAAACGTGTGTTGGGCCTGAAGAAGACTAAACTAAGTCGAAACGTAGCCGGCAAGCAACACACGAGGGTGGGATAAGCCTAAGAAAAATGCTCCCCAAGTAGGGTAGAAGCAAAGAAACAGTGGGATGGGAGAAAGTAAGGGAAAGAAAGATGGTTAAACAAAGACAAACTGTTGATACTTGATATAGCAAAGGCGAAACTTACCTGCATGTTGGGGGCCGGGGCAGTGGTCTCTCCAAGGATGGACCGTGCACTTCCTGTCTCCCCTAGTGGGAGGCAGGCTCATCTTCAAATCCTAACTCAGCCAGTGCCTCCTTGGGCTCAAGGGGCCGCTGTCCCACCCCTTAACTTTAAACCCTAATTTGGGCTAACTATATTCAAGATGAAGCTAAGCTAAGCTACTACCCCTATCCCTATTCCCCTTTACCCTATACTTACCTGGTCAGTCAACCCTAACCCTAACCCTACCTACCCCTAGCTATACTTACCTTCTGACTAACCCTAACCCTAATTAGGGATTTGTTCTTAGGAATCCCTAAAATGGAAGTCATCACAGGAAGGTCCTAGAGCGACGAAACCAAGACAGAAATTCGTTTCGTGAACTGGAGATCTCACGAAAGTTGACTTCAAGTACTTGGAAGTAAACTTCAAACTGCTCTAAAAAATACATTTTACATAATTTGAGATCGCAACTATTACAGTTGCGATCGGGATTTTTTTCTGCATCCGTTGATACCAATTTCATCTTGATTGGACAACATGCAATACTTCAACATCCACCAGGTGGCATCAGAAACCCTTAACAAAAATTATATGTAAATTTGGAATAAATACCATACATATATCTATTTCATTCATTTTAGAAATGCGTACATCCACTTACAAAATCCAACTACCATCCCAAATCCAACAAATGCTCTAATTTTTCAGGAATGTCCTAGAGACATGGGACCAAGACCAATCAACCCAGGATGGCCTGGAATATATGTGTGTCCAGTTTGGTGCCTCTGGCTGCCTTGAGGCCATGTATATACATACTTCCAAGTTCCACTTCCATGTACTTGGGTTTACTCCTCAGGAATGTCCTAGAGACATGGGACCAAGACCAATCAACCCAGAATGGCCTGGAATATATGTGTGTCCAGTTTGGTGCCTCTGGCTGCCTTGAGGCCATGTATATACATACTTCCAAGTTCCACTTCCATGTACTTGGGTTTAGTCCTCAGGAATGTCCTAGAGACATGGGACCAAGACCAATCAACTCAGGATGGCCTGAAATATATGTGTCTCCAATTTGGTGCCTGTGGCTGGCTGGGAATAGATACATTCCAACTACCAGCCCCATTCCAACTAATGGTGTAATTTCACAGGAATGTCCTAGAGACATGGGACCAAGACCAATCGACTCAGAATGGCCTGGAATATATGTGTATCGAATTTGGTGCCTCTAGCTGCCTCGGGTCACCTATATGCATGCTTCCAAGTTCCACTTCCAAGTACATGGTCTTAGACCTCAGGTATGTCCTAGAGACATGGGACCAAGACCAATCGACTCAGAATGGCCTGGAATATATGTGTATCGAATTTGGTGCCTCTAGCTGCCTCGGAACACGTATATGCATGCTTCCAAGTTCCACTTCCACGTACTTGGTCTTAGTCCTCAGACATGTCCTAGAGACATGGGACCAAGACCAATCGACTCAGAATGGCCTGTAATATATGTGTGTCAAATTTGGTGCCTGTGGCTGGCCGGGAACAGATGCATTCCAACTGCCAGCCCCATTCCAACTAATGGTGTAATTTCACAGGAATGTCCTAGAGACATGGGACCAAGACCAATCGACTCAGAATGGCCTGTAATATATGTGTATCGAATTTGGTGCCTCTAGCTGCCTCGGGACACCTATATGCATGCTTCCAAGTTCCACTTCCAAGTATTTGGTCTTAGTCCTCAGGCATGTCCTAGAGACATGGGACCAAGACCAATCGACTCAGAATGGCCTGTAATATATGTGTGTCCAATTTGGTGCCTGTGGCTGGCCGGGAACAGATACATTCCAACTGCCAGCCCCATTCCAACTAATGGTGTAATTTCACAGGAATGTCCTAGAGACATGGGACCAAGACCAATCGACTCAGAATGGCCTGTAATATATGTGTATCGAATTTGGTGCCTCTAGCTGCCTCGGGTCACCTATATGCATGCTTCCAAGTTCCACTTCCAGGTACTTGATCTTAGTCCTCAGGTATGTCCTAGAGACATGGGACCAAGACCAATCGACTCAGAATGGCCTGTAATATATGTGTGTCCAATTTGGTGCCTGTGGCTGGCCGGGAACAGATACATTCCAACTGCCAGCCCCATTCCAACTAATGGTGTAATTTCACAGGAATGTCCTAGAGACATGGGACCAAGACCAATCGACTCAGAATGGCCTGGAATATATGTGTATCGAATTTGGTGCCTTTAGCTGCCTCGGGACACCTATATGCATGCTTCCAAGTTCCACTTCCAGGTACTTGGTCTTAGTCCTCAGGTATGTCCTAGAGACATGGGACCAAGACCAATCGACTCAGAATGGCCTGTAATATATGTGTATCGAATTTGGTGTCTGTAGCTGCCTCAGAACACGTATATGCATGTACCCAAGTTCCACTTCCAGGTACTTGGTCTTAGTCCTCAGGTATGTCCTAGAGACATGGGACCAAGACCAATCGACTCAGAATGGCCTGGAATATATGTGTATCGAATTTGGTGCCTCTAGCTGCCTTGGGTCACCTATATGCATGCTTCCAAGTTCCACTTCCAGGTACTTGATCTTAGTCCTCAGGTATGTCCTAGAGACATGGGACCAAGACCAATCGACTCAGAATGGCCTGGAATATATGTGTATCGAATTTGGTGCCTCTAGCTGCCTCGGGTCACCTATATGCATGCTTCCAAGTTCCACTTCCAGGTACTTGATCTTAGTCCTCAGGTATGTCCTAGAGACATGGGACCAAGACCAATCGACTCAGAATGGCCTGGAATATATGTGTATCGAATTTGGTGCCTGTAGCTGCCTCAGAACACGTATATGCATGTACCCAAGTTCCACTTCCAGGTACTTGGTCTTAGTCCTCAGGTATGTCCTAGAGACATGGGACCAAGACCAATCGACTCAGAATGGCCTGGAATATATGTGTATCGAATTTGGTGCCTCTAGCTGCCTCGGGTCACCTATATGCATGCTTCCAAGTTCCACTTCCAGGTACTTGATCTTAGTCCTCAGGTATGTCCTAGAGACATGGGACCAAGACCAATCGACTCAGAATGGCCTGGAATATATGTGTATCGAATTTGGTGCCTGTAGCTGCCTCAGAACACGTATATGCATGTACCCAAGTTCCACTTCCAGGTACTTGGTCTTAGTCCTCAGGCATGTCCTAGAGACATGGGACCAAGACCAATCGACTCAGAATGGCCTGTAATATATGTGTATCGAATTTGGTGCCTGTAGCTGCCTCGGGACATGTATATGCATGTACCAAAATTCCACTTCCAGGTACATGGTCTTAGTCCTCAGGTATGTCCTAGAGACATGGGACCAAGACCAATCGACTCAGAATGGCCTGTAATATATGTGTATCGAATTTGGTGCCTCTAGCTGCCTCGGAACACGTATATGCATGTACCCAAATTCCACTTCCAGGTACATGGTCTTAGTCCTCAGGTATGTCCTAAAGACATGGGACCAAGACCAATCGACTCAGAATGGCCTGTAATATATGTGTATCGAATTTGGTGCCTCTAGCTGCCTCGGGACACCTATATGCATGGACCCAAATTCCACTTCCAGGTACATGGTCTTAGTCCTAAGGTATGTCCTAGAGACATGGGACCAAGACCAATCGACTCAGAATGGCCTGTAATATATGTGTGTCCAATTTGGTGCCTGTGGCTGGCCGGGAACAGATACATTCCAACTGCCAGCCCCATTCCAACTAATGGTGTAATTTCACAGGAATGTCCTAGAGACATGAGACCAAGACCAATCGACTCAGAATGGCCTGGAATATATGTGTATCGAATTTGGTGCCTCTAGCTGCCTCGGGTCACCTATATGCATGCTTCCAAGTTCCACTTCCAGGTACTTGATCTTAGTCCTCAGGTATGTCCTAGAGACATGGGACCAAGACCAATCGACTCAGAATGGCCTGGAATATATGTGTATCGAATTTGGTGCCTCTAGCTGCCTCGGGACACCTATATGCATGCTTCCAAGTTCAACTGCCAGGTACTTGGTCTTAGTCCTCAGGTATGTCCTAGAGACATGGGACCAAGACCAATCGACTCAGAATGGCCTGTAATATATGTGTATCGAATTTGGTGTCTGTAGCTGCCTCAGAACACGTATATGCATGTACCCAAGTTCCACTTCCAGGTACTTGGTCTTAGTCCTCAGGTATGTCCTAGAGACATGGGACCAAGACCAATCGACTCAGAATGGCCTGTAATATATGTGTGTCCAATTTGGTGCCTGTGGCTGGCCGGGAACAGATACATTCCAACTGCCAGCCCCATTCCAACTAATGGTGTAATTTCACAGGAATGTCCTAGAGACATGGGACCAAGACCAATCGACTCAGAATGGCCTGTAATATATGTGTATCGAATTTGGTGCCTTTAGCTGCCTCGGGACACCTATATGCATGCTTCCAAGTTCCACTTCCAGGTACTTGGTCTTAGTCCTCAGGTATGTCCTAGAGACATGGGACCAAGACCAATCGACTCAGAATGGCCTGTAATATATGTGTATCGAATTTGGTGTCTGTAGCTGCCTCAGAACACGTATATGCATGTACCCAAGTCCCACTTCCAGGTACTTGGTCTTAGTCCTCAGGTATGTCCTAGAGACATGGGACCAAGACCAATCGACTCAGAATGGCCTGGAATATATGTGTATCGAATTTGGTGCCTCTAGCTGCCTCGGGTCACCTATATGCATGCTTCCAAGTTCCACTTCCAGGTACTTGATCTTAGTCCTCAGGTATGTCCTAGAGACATGGGACCAAGACCAATCGACTCAGAATGGCCTGGAATATATGTGTATCGAATTTGGTGCCTGTAGCTGCCTCAGAACACGTATATGCATGTACCCAAGTTCCACTTCCAGGTACTTGGTCTTTGTCCTCAGGCATGTCCTAGAGACATGGGACCAAGACCAATCGACTCAGAATGGCCTGTAATATATGTGTATCGAATTTGGTGCCTGTAGCTGCCTCGGGACATGTATATGCATGTACCAAAATTCCACTTCCAGGTACATGGTCTTAGTCCTCAGGTATGTCCTAGAGACATGGGACCAAGACCAATCGACCCAGAATGGCCTGTAATATATGTGTGTCGAATTTGGTGCCTCTAGCTGCCTCGGAACACGTATATGCATGTACCCAAATTCCACTACAAGGTACATGGTCTTAGTCCTCAGGTATGTCCTAAAGACATGGGACCAAGACCAATCGACTCAGAATGGCCTGTAATATATGTGTATCGAATTTGGTGCCTCTAGCTGCCTCGGGACACCTATATGCATGGACCCAAATTCCACTTCCAGGTACATGGTCTTAGTCCTCAGGTATGTCCTAGAGACATGGGACCAAGACCAATCGACTCAGAATGGCCTGTAATATATGTGTGTCCAATTTGGTGCCTGTGGCTGGCCGGGAACAGATACATTCCAACTGCCAGCCCCATTCCAACTAATGGTGTAATTTCACAGGAATGTCCTAGAGACATGAGACCAAGACCAATCGACTCAGAATGGCCTGGAATATATGTGTATCGAATTTGGTGCCTCTAGCTGCCTCGGGTCACCTATATGCATGCTTCCAAGTTCCACTTCCAGGTACTTGATCTTAGTCCTCAGGTATGTCCTAGAGACATGGGACCAAGACCAATCGACTCAGAATGGCCTGTAATATATGTGTATCGAATTTGGTGCCTCTAGCTGCCTCGGAACACGTATATGCATGTACCCAAGTTCCACTTCCAGGTACTTGGTCTTAGTCCTCAGGTATGTCCTAGAGACATGGGACCAAGACCAATCGACTCAGAATGGCCTGTAATATATGTGTATCGAATTTGGTGCCTCTAGCTGCCTCGGGTCACCTATATGCATGCTTCCAAGTTCCACTTCCAGGTACTTGGTCTTAGTCCTCAGGTATGTCCTAGAGACATGGGACCAAGACCAATCGACTCAGAATGGCCTGGAATATATGTGTATCGAATTTGGTGCCTCTAGCTGCCTCGGGTCACCTATATGCATGCTTCCAAGTTCCACTTCCAGGTACTTGATCTTAGTCCTCAGGTATGTCCTAGAGACATGGGACCAAGACCAATCGACTCAGAATGGCCTGGAATATATGTGTATCGAATTTGGTGCCTCTAGCTGCCTCGGGTCACCTATATGCATGCTTCCAAGTTCCACTTCCAGGTACTTGATCTTAGTCCTCAGGTATGTCCTAGAGACATGGGACCAAGACCAATCGACTCAGAATGGCCTGGAATATATGTGTATCGAATTTGGTGCCTGTAGCTGCCTCAGAACACGTATATGCATGTACCCAAGTTCCACTACAAGGTACTTGGTCTTAGTCCTCAGGCATGTCCTAGAGACATGGGACCAAGACCAATCGACTCAGAATGGCCTGTAATATATGTGTATCGAATTTGGTGCCTTTAGCTGCCTCGGGACACCTATATGCATGCTTCCAAGTTCCACTTCCAGGTACATGGTCTTAGTCCTCAGGTATGTCCTAGAGACATGGGACCAAGACCAATCGACTCAGAATGGCCTGTAATATATGTGTATCGAATTTGGTGCCTGTAGCTGCCTCAGAACACGTATATGCATGTACCCAAGTTCCACTTCCAGGTACTTGGTCTTAGTCCTCAGGTATGTCCTAGAGACATGGGACCAAGACCAATCGACTCAGAATGGCCTGGAATATATGTGTATCGAATTTGGTGCCTCTAGCTGCCTTGGGTCACCTATATGCATGCTTCCAAGTTCCACTTCCAGGTACTTGATCTTAGTCCTCAGGTATGTCCTAGAGACATGGGACCAAGACCAATCGACTCAGAATGGCCTGGAATATATGTGTATCGAATTTGGTGCCTCTAGCTGCCTCGGGTCACCTATATGCATGCTTCCAAGTTCCACTTCCAGGTACTTGGTCTTAGTCCTCAGGTATGTCCTAGAGACATGGGACCAAGACCAATCGACTCAGAATGGCCTGGAATATATGTGTATCGAATTTGGTGCCTGTAGCTGCCTCAGAACACGTATATGCATGTACCCAAGTTCCACTTCCAGGTACTTGGTCTTAGTCCTCAGGCATGTCCTAGAGACATGGGACCAAGACCAATCGACTCAGAATGGCCTGGAATATATGTGTATCGAATTTGGTGCCTCTAGCTGCCTCGGAACACGTATATGCATGCTTCCAAGTTCCACTTCCAGGTACATGGTCTTAGTCCTCAGGTATGTCCTAGAGACATGGGACCAAGACCAATCGACTCAGAATGGCCTGGAATATATGTGTATCGAATTTGGTGCCTGTAGCTGCCTCAGAACACGTATATGCATGTACCCAAGTTCCACTTCCAGGTACTTGGTCTTAGTCCTCAGGCATGTCCTAGAGACATGGGACCAAGACCAATCGACTCAGAATGGCCTGTAATATATGTGTATCGAATTTGGTGCCTGTAGCTGCCTCGGGACATGTATATGCATGTACCAAAATTCCACTTCCAGGTACATGGTCTTAGTCCTCAGGTATGTCCTAGAGACATGGGACCAAGACCAATCGACCCAGAATGGCCTGTAATATATGTGTGTCGAATTTGGTGCCTCTAGCTGCCTCGGAACACGTATATGCATGTACCCAAATTCCACTACAAGGTACATGGTCTTAGTCCTCAGGTATGTCCTAAAGACATGGGACCAAGACCAATCGACTCAGAATGGCCTGTAATATATGTGTATCGAATTTGGTGCCTCTAGCTGCCTCGGGACACCTATATGCATGGACCCAAATTCCACTTCCAGGTACATGGTCTTAGTCCTCAGGTATGTCCTAGAGACATGGGACCAAGACCAATCGACTCAGAATGGCCTGTAATATATGTGTGTCCAATTTGGTGCCTGTGGCTGGCCGGGAACAGATACATTCCAACTGCCAGCCCCATTCCAACTAATGGTGTAATTTCACAGGAATGTCCTAGAGACATGGGACCAAGACCAATCGACTCAGAATGGCCTGGAATATATGTGTATCGAATTTGGTGCCTCTAGCTGCCTCGGGTCACCTATATGCATGCTTCCAAGTTCCACTTCCAGGTACTTGGTCTTAGTCCTCAGGTATGTCCTAGAGACATGGGACCAAGACCAATCGACTCAGAATGGCCTGTAATATATGTGTATCGAATTTGGTGCCTCTAGCTGCCTCGGGACATGTATATGCATGTACCCAAATTCCACTTCCAGGTACTTGGTCTTAGTCCTCAGGTATGTCCTAGAGACATGGGACCAAGACCAATCGACTCAGAATGGCCTGGAATATATGTGTATCGAATTTGGTGCCTCTAGCTGCCTCGGGTCACCTATATGCATGCTTCCAAGTTCCACTTCAAGGTACTTGGTCTTAGTCCTCAGGCATGTCCTAGAGACATGGGACCAAGACCAATCGACTCAGAATGGCCTGTAATATATGTGTATCGAATTTGGTGACTCTAGCTGCCTCGGAACATGTATATGCATGTACCCAAATTCCACTTCCAGGTACATGGTCTTAGTCCTCAGGTATGTCCTAGAGACATGGGACCAAGACCAATCGACTCAGAATGGCCTGTAATATATGTGTATCGAATTTGGTGCCTCTAGCTGCCTCGGGACATGTATATGCATGTACCAAAATTCCACTTCCAGGTACATGGTCTTAGTCCTCAGGTATGTCCTAGAGACATGGGACCAAGACCAATCGACTCAGAATGGCCTGGAATATATGTGTGTGCAATTTTGTTCCTGTAGCTGCCTGGGGACATGTATATGTTTACTTCAAAAATCCACTTCCATGTATTTGGTCTTAGTTCTCAGGTATGTCCTAGAGACATGGGAAATGGGACATCAGTGTTTTCAGAGAGATATGGTCCGGGGAGGACAGCAGGATTTTCTCAGATTTCAGGTCTCCTTGCATGATCCCATTAATGTGAAGATACTGCAATCACACACGCAGTTATATTAGAATCTCTTTTTTTTTCAAATGTACAATGTACACAAGAGTATGAGCTGATATAACAGCAGATCATCATCCCAGGTTTCAGGAGTCTGTGGATGATCCTGTTCCTATGGAGGTATTGCATACACACACACACAGAGTTACATACAGTGGACACAAGAATTCTGGGCACAATAGCAACCATAATACCATAGTCTTTCTCACCTGGACTGCTCCCAGCATCTGGTAAAAGTAGAGTTTTGCAATGGACTCACTAAGCTGCTGATGAGCCTTCACTTTGTGGAACTCTTCCCTCTCCATCCTGACAGACAGACACGCAAAAATAATCTGATCCCCATCTTTCCGTATTTTCAGTGTTCTGGGAACAATAACAACCATAATACCATAGTCTGTCTCTCCTGGACTGCTTTCAGCATCTGGTAAAAGTAGAGTTTTGCAATGGACTCACTAAGCTGCTGCTGAGCCTTCACTTTGTGAAGCTCTCCTCTCTCCATCCTGACAGACAGACATGCAAAAATGATCCCATCCCCATCTTTCCCTATTTCCAGTCATCAAGTCATTCATCTGTAGACGTTGAAACATATGAAATTCAGGATTTGCCCTTCCCCCACCTGACTTAAGGTTTACTAGGCAAGGTTTTGGCTGCCTGCCCAACCATACAATGTGCTAGAGACCTGCAACCACCTCAGACCGAGAGCAGGCATCCCCCCGATGGCCTGAGTCAATTTTTGTGCCTGTGGCCCCCCAGGAAGGGCTCCAAAAAAGGCCCCAAACTCTCCAAGGTCGCCTGTATAGTCATAAATGGGTATACAGATAAGGACATGGAAATTCCACATGTACATCTGTGGGCTTCCAAATTGGTGTCTAGTAGATACAAAAATGGAAATTTCCACATTCACATCTATGGCTTCCAAATTCGCGTCTAATAGACACAAAAATGGAAATTTCCAAATTTACATCTATGGCTTCCAAGTTCGCGTCTAATAGATACAAATGTGGAAGAGCTTGAATGGTCATAGATGTAAATATGGAAATTTCCATTTTGACATCTATTAAGCATGATTTTGGAACCTCGTAGACCTAAATGCGGAAGAGTCAACATTCACAGCTATGGCATATATTTCTAAGTTTTTAATGGCACATTTCTCTGGAACAGTGCAACACAGACAGACCGTCCCAAGACAGCTGTGCTCAGCAAAGCAGCGTGTATTAGACCATGTGCCCGGTGGGGCATTTGGGCAACCTTTTGGCACAAAAGTGGCGCTAATGGTACGGCGCCCACAGGAACTGGGTAAGCCTTCCGCGCCGTTTCGGGGGCTGTGCTCGCCTAGTCTGTGGCGACTTCCCCTGGCAAGTTTGGTCCAGGAGATGGCCAGCTACCTGGGGCTGACATATGTGATAGATCTCTTCAAGCACTTTCCGTACATGTCTGTAGCGTGCGTCTGGGACTTTCCTTTGCTGACATATGACACTTAACGAGGTGGAAAATTTTCAACTTTGGCGCCCCCTAACTGTGGGCGTGAAGGAACCCGAGCGTCCGTTCCACCACGCCCGTACTCGGGGCACCGAGACCTTTCCGTAGACCCCTCTGTTGAGACTGTACTCCCCAAAATGGGCAAGATGCCAACCCTAGGTCCAAAATTCAAGAAGGTCTTGGTCTCTATGCCTCCTCATGCCCTTTGCCAATTTTAGGTCTCTTTAGTGAAGTGACCCAAAGCAAGGATGTGCAGATCCGGCTCTGACATATGTGGTAGGACCCTTTGAGAGCTTTCAGACGCAGTTGGACCTATGTCTCTAGCCCATTGCGTTCCCAAGTTATGGCCATTAAAATTCCAGGGGTCAAGAGGTCACCAATGAAAATGACTTGAGGTTTTACGGGCAGGGTTTTGGGTGCCTGCTCAGCCATACAATGTGCTAGAGACCTGCAACCACCTCAGACCGAGAGCAGGCATCCCCCCGATGGCCTGAGTCAATTTTTGTGCCTGTGGCCCCCCAGGAAGGGCTCCAAAAAAGGCCCCAAACTCTCCAAGGTCGCCTGTATAGTCATAAATGGGTACACAGATAAGGACATGGAAATTCCACATGTACATCTGTGGGCTTCCAAATTGGTGTCTAGTAGATACAAAAATGGAAATTTCCACATTCACATCTATGGCTTCCAAATTCGCATCTAATAGACACAAAAATGGAAATTTCCAAATTTACATCTATGGCTTCCAAGTTCGCGTCTAATAGATACAAATGTGGAAGAGCTTGAATGGTCATAGATGTAAATATGGAAATTTCCATTTTGACATCTATTAAGCATGATTTTGGAACCTCGTAGACCTAAATGCGGAAGAGTCAACATTCACAGCTATGGCATATATTTCTAAGTTTTTAATGGCACATTTCTCTGGAACAGTGCAACACAGACAGACCGTCCCAAGACAGCTGTGCTCAGCAAAGCAGCGTGTATTAGACCATGTGCCCGGTGGGGCATTTGGGCAACCTTTTGGCACAAACGTGGCGCTAATGGTACGGCGCCCACAGGAACTGGGTAAGCCTTCCGCGCCTTTTCGGGAGCTGTGCTCGCCTAGTCTGTGGCAGCTTCCCCTGGCAAGTTTGGTCCAGGAGATGGCCAGCTACCTGGGGCTGACATATGTGATAGATCTCTTTAAGTACTTTCCGTACATGTCTGTAGCGTGCGTCTGGGACTTTCCTTTGCTGACATATGACACTTAACGAGGTGGAAATTTTTCAACTTTGGCGCCCCCTAACTGTGGGCGTGAAGGAACCCGAGCGTCCGTTCCACCACGCCCGTACTCGGGGCACCGAGACCTTTCCGTAGACATCTCGCTTTCCTCTCTATGTCTAAGCATATGAAATTCAGAATCTGCCCATCCCCCACCACAGCTTTCCAGCCAGCCAAGGCCCTCAGATCAACATTTCTGCCCTTTGAGGCTGTATTCCACCTATTTTTCAAAGTTGAGATAACCTGCCATGTCTGACATATGTTGTAGAGGTCACTGAGACATGCCCAAATTTAAAATTTGGGGGTCCCAGAAAATCACAGACCCTCGCTACACCCTCTAGACCCCCTGCCAAGTCAACCTGCCAAAACTCCCACTATGTATCTTTTCAATTATATTTTTCCAAAGTTTAAGTGCACATTTCTCTGGAAGAGGACAACACAGACAGACCGTTCCAAGACAGTTGTGCTCATCAAAGCACTGCGTACTAGACCGTGTGCCCGGTGGGGCATTTGGGCAACTTTTTGGCACAAAAGTGGCGCTAATGGTACGGCGCCCACAGGAACTGGGTAAGCCTTCCGCGCCGTTTCGGGAGCTGTGCTCGCCTAGTCTGTGGCGGCTTCCCCTGGCAAGTTTGGTCCAGGAGATGGCCAGCTACCTGGGGCTGACATATGCGATAGATCTCTTTAAGCACTTTCCGTACATGTCTGTAGCGTGCGTCTGGGACTTTCCTTTGCTGACATATGACACTTAACGAGGTGGAAATTTTCCAACTTTGGCGCCCCCTAACTGTGGGCGTGAAGGAACCCGAGCGTCCGTTCCACCACGCCCGTACTCGGGGCACCGAGACCTTTCCGTAGACCCCTCCGTTGAGACTGTACTCCCCAAAATGGGCAAGATGCCAACCCTAGGTCCAAAATTCAAGAAGGTCTTGGTCTCTATGCCTCCTCATGCCCTTTGCCAATTTTAGGTCTCTTTAGTGAAGTGACCCAAAGCAAGGATGTGCAGATCCGGCTCTGACATATGTGGTAGGACCCTTTGAGAGCTTTCAGACGCAGTTGGACCTATGTCTCTAGCCCATTGCGTTCCCAAGTTATGGCCATTAAAATTCCAGGGGTCAAGAGGTCACCAATGAAAATGACTTGAGGTTTTACGGGCAGGGTTTTGGGTGCCTGCTCAGCCATACAATGTGCTAGAGACCTGCAACCAACTCAGACCGAGAGCAGGCATCCCCCCGATGGCCTGAGTCAATTTTTGTGCCTGTGGCCCCACAGGAAGGGCTCCAAAAAAGGCCCCAAACTCTCCAAGGTCGCCTGTATAGTCATAAATGGGTATACAGGTAAGGACATGGAAATTCCACATGTACATCTGTGGGCTTCCAAATTGGTGTCTAGTAGATACAAAAATGGAAATTTCCACATTCACATCTATGGCTTCCAAATTCGCGTCTAATAGACACAAAAATGGAAATTTCCAAATTTACATCTATGGCTTCCAAGTTCGCGTCTAATAGATACAAATGTGGAAGAGCTTGAATGGTCATAGATGTAAATATGGAAATTTCCATTTTGACATCTATTAAGCATGATTTTGGAACCTCGTAGACCTAAATGCGGAAGAGTCAACATTCACAGCTATGGCATATATTTCTAAGTTTTTAATGGCACATTTCTCTGGAACAGTGCAACACAGACAGACCGTCCCAAGACAGCTGTGCTCAGCAAAGCAGCGTGTATTAGACCATGTGCCCGGTGGGGCATTTGGGCAACCTTTTGGCACAAAAGTGGCGCTAATGGTACGGCGCCCACAGGAACTGGGTAAGCCTTCCGCGCCGTTTCGGGGGCTGTGCTCGCCTAGTCTGTGGCGGCTTCCCCTGGCAAGTTTGGTCCAGGAGATGGCCAGCTACCTGGGGCTGACATATGTGATAGATCTCTTCAAGCACTTTCCGTACATGTCTGTAGCGTGCGTCTGGGACTTTCCTTTGCTGACATATGACACTTAACGAGGTGGAAAATTTTCAACTTTGGCGCCCCCTAACTGTGGGCGTGAAGGAACCCGAGCGTCCGTTCCACCACGCCCGTACTCGGGGCACCGAGACCTTTCCGTAGACCCCTCTGTTGAGACTGTACTCCCCAAAATGGGCAAGATGCCAACCCTAGGTCCAAAATTCAAGAAGGTCTTGGTCTCTATGCCTCCTCATGCCCTTTGCCAATTTTAGGTCTCTTTAGTGAAGTGACCCAAAGCAAGGATGTGCAGATCCGGCTCTGACATATGTGGTAGGACCCTTTGAGAGCTTTCAGACGCAGTTGGACCTATGTCTCTAGCCCATTGCGTTCCCAAGTTATGGCCATTAAAATTCCAGGGGTCAAGAGGTCACCAATGAAAATGACTTGAGGTTTTACGGGCAGGGTTTTGGGTGCCTGCTCAGCCATACAATGTGCTAGAGACCTGCAACCACCTCAGACCGAGAGCAGGCATCCCCCCGATGGCCTGAGTCAATTTTTGTGCCTGTGGCCCCCCAGGAAGGGCTCCAAAGAAGGCCCCAAACTCTCCAAGGTCGCCTGTATAGTCATAAATGGGTATACAGATAAGGACATGGAAATTCCACATGTACATCTGTGGGCTTCCAAATTGGTGTCTAGTAGATACAAAAATGGAAATTTCCACATTCACATCTATGGCTTCCAAATTCGCGTCTAATAGACACAAAAATGGAAATTTCCAAATTTACATCTATGGCTTCCAAGTTCGCGTCTAATAGATACAAATGTGGAAGAGCTTGAATGGTCATAGATGTAAATATGGAAATTTCCATTTTGACATCTATTAAGCATGATTTTGGAACCTCGTAGACCTAAATGCGGAAGAGTCAACATTCACAGCTATGGCATATATTTCTAAGTTTTTAATGGCACATTTCTCTGGAACAGTGCAACACAGACAGACCGTCCCAAGACAGCTGTGCTCAGCAAAGCAGCGTGTATTAGACCATGTGCCCGGTGGGGCATTTGGGCAACCTTTTGGCACAAACGTGGCGCTAATGGTACGGCGCCCACAGGAACTGGGTAAGCCTTCCGCGCCGTTTCGGGAGCTGTGCTCGCCTAGTCTGTGGCAGCTTCCCCTGGCAAGTTTGGTCCAGGAGATGGCCAGCTACCTGGGGCTGACATATGTGATAGATCTCTTTAAGTACTTTCCGTACATGTCTGTAGCGTGCGTCTGGGACTTTCCTTTGCTGACATATGACACTTAACGAGGTGGAAATTTTTCAACTTTGGCGCCCCCTAACTGTGGGCGTGAAGGAACCCGAGCGTCCGTTCCACCACGCCCGTACTCGGGGCACCGAGACCTTTCCGTAGACATCTCGCTTTCCTCTCTATGTCTAAGCATATGAAATTCAGAATCTGCCCATCCCCCACCACAGCTTTCCAGCCAGCCAAGGCCCTCAGATCAACATTTCTGCCCTTTGAGGCTGTATTCCACCTATTTTTCAAAGTTGAGATAACCTGCCATGTCTGACATATGTTGTAGAGGTCACTGAGACATGCCCAAATTTAAAATTTGGGGGTCCCAGAAAATCACAGACCCTCGCTACACCCTCTAGACCCCCTGCCAAGTCAACCTGCCAAAACTCCCACTATGTATCTTTTCAATTATATTTTTCCAAAGTTTAAGTGCACATTTCTCTGGAAGAGGACAACACAGACAGACCGTTCCAAGACAGTTGTGCTCATCAAAGCACTGCGTACTAGACCGTGTGCCCGGTGGGGCATTTGGGCAACTTTTTGGCACAAAAGTGGCGCTAATGGTACGGCGCCCACAGGAACTGGGTAAGCCTTCCGCGCCGTTTCGGGAGCTGTGCTCGCCTAGTCTGTGGCAGCTTCCCCTGGCAAGTTTGGTCCAGGAGATGGCCAGCTACCTGGGGCTGACATATGCGATAGATCTCTTTAAGCACTTTCCGTACATGTCTGTAGCGTGCGTCTGGGACTTTCCTTTGCTGACATATGACACTTAACGAGGTGGAAATTTTCCAACTTTGGCGCCCCCTAACTGTGGGCGTGAAGGAACCCGAGCGTCCGTTCCACCACGCCCGTACTCGGGGCACCGAGACCTTTCCGTAGACCCCTCCGTTGAGACTGTACTCCCCAAAATGGGCAAGATGCCAACCCTAGGTCCAAAATTCAAGAAGGTCTTGGTCTCTATGCCTCCTCATGCCCTTTGCCAATTTTAGGTCTCTTTAGTGAAGTGACCCAAAGCAAGGATGTGCAGATCCGGCTCTGACATATGTGGTAGGACCCTTTGAGAGCTTTCAGACGCAGTTGGACCTATGTCTCTAGCCCATTGCGTTCCCAAGTTATGGCCATTAAAATTCCAGGGGTCAAGAGGTCACCAATGAAAATGACTTGAGGTTTTACGGGCAGGGTTTTGGGTGCCTGCTCAGCCATACAATGTGCTAGAGACCTGCAACCAACTCAGACCGAGAGCAGGCATCCCCCCGATGGCCTGAGTCAATTTTTGTGCCTGTGGCCCCCCAGGAAGGGCTCCAAAAAAGGCCCCAAACTCTCCAAGGTCGCCTGTATAGTCATAAATGGGTATACAGGTAAGGGCATGGAAATTCCACATGTACATCTGTGGGCTTCCAAATTGGTGTCTAGTAGATACAAAAATGGAAATTTCCAAATTTACATCTATGGCTTCCAAGTTCGCGTCTAATAGATACAAATGTGGAAGAGCTTGAATGGTCATAGATGTAAATATGGAAATTTCCATTTTGACATCTATTAAGCATGATTTTGGAACCTCGTAGACCTAAATGCGGAAGACTCAACATTCACAGCTATGGCATATATTTCTAAGTTTATAATGGCACATTTCTCTGGGACAGTGCAACACAGACAGACCGTCCCAAGACAGCTGTGCTCAGCAAAGCAGCGCGTATTAGACCATGTGCCCGGTGGGGCATTTGGGCAAGCTTTTGGCACAAACGTGGCGCTAATGGTACGGCGCCCACAGGAACTGGGTAAGCCTTCCGCGCCGTTTCGGGGGCTGTGCTCGCCTAGTCTGTGGCGGCTTCCCCTGGCAAGTTTGGTCCAGGAGATGGCCAGCTGTCTGGGGCTGACATATGTGATAGATCTCTTTAAGCACTTTCCGTACATGTCTGTAGCGTGCGTCTGGGACCTTCCTTTGCTGACATATGACACTTAACGAGGTGGAAATTTTTCAACTTTGGCGCCCCCTAACTGTGGGCGTGAAGGAACCCGGGCGTCCGTTCCACCGCGTCCATAATCGGGGCACCGAGACCTTTCCGTAGACATCTCGCTTTCCTCTCTATCTCTAAGCATATGAAATTCAGAATCTGCCCATCCCCCACCACAGCTTTCCAGCCAGCCGAAGCCCTCAGATCAACATTTCTGCCCTTTGAGGCTGTATTCCACCTATTTCTCAAAGTTGAGATAGCCTGCCATGTCTGACATATGTTGTAGAAGTCACTGAGACATGCCCAAATTTAAAATTTGGGGGTCCCAGAAAATCACAGACCCTCGCTACACCCTCTAGACCCCCTGCCAAGTCAACCTGCCAAATTTCCCACTATGTATCTTTTCAATTATATTTTTCCAAAGTTTAAGTGCACATTTCTCTGGAAGAGGACAACACAGACAGACCGTTCCAAGACAATTGTGCTCATCAAAGCACTGCGTACTAGACCATGTGCCCGGTGGGGCATTTGGGCAACCTTTTGGCACAAAAGTGGCGCTAATGGTACGGCGCCCACAGGAACTGGGTAAGCCTTCCGCGCCGTTT
The DNA here is from genome assembly GCF_020382885.2 of Scatophagus argus. Lineage (NCBI taxonomy): Eukaryota > Metazoa > Chordata > Actinopteri > Scatophagidae > Scatophagus > Scatophagus argus. The sequence goes on from NC_058502.1 coordinate 24,652, forward strand.
CGGGAGCTGTGCTCGCCTAGTCTGTGGCAGCTTCCCCTGGCAAGTTTGGTCCAGGAGATGGCCAGCTGTCTGGGGCTGACATATGTGATAGATCTCTTTAAGCACTTTCCGTACATGTCTGTAGCGTGCGTCTGGGACTTTCCTTTGCTGACATATGACACTTAACGAGGTGGAAATTTTTCAAATTTGGCGCCCCCTAACTGTGGGCGTGAAGGAACCCGAGCGTCCGTTCCACCGCGTCCATAATCGGGGCACCGAGACCTTTCCGTAGACATCTCGCTTTCCTCTCTATGTCTAAGCATATGAAATTCAGAATCTGCCCATCCCCCACCACAGCTTTCCAGCCAGCCGAAGCCCTCAGATCAACATTTCTGCCCTTTGAGGCTGTATTCCACCTATTTCTCAAAGTTGAGATAGCCTGCCATGTCTGACATATGTTGTAGAGGTCACTGAGACATGCCCAAATTTAAAATTTGGGGGTCCCAGAAAATCACAGACCCTCGCTACACCCTCTAGACCCCCTGCCAAGTCAACCTGCCAAAACTCCCACTGTGTATCTTTTCAATTATATTTTTCAAAAGTTTAAGTGCACATTTCTCTGGAAGAGGACAACACAGACAGACCGTTCCAAGACAATTGTGCTCATCAAAGCACTGCGTACTAGACCATGTGCCCGGTGGGGCATTTGGGCAACCTTTTGGCACAAAAGTGGCGCTAATGGTACGGCGCCCACAGGAACTGGGTAAGCCTTCCGCGCCGTTTCGGGAGCTGTGCTCGCCTAGTCTGTGGCAGCTTCCCCTGGCAAGTTTGGTCCAGGAGATGGCCAGCTGTCTGGGGCTGACATATGTGATAGATCTCTTTCAGCACTTTCCGAACATGTCTGTAGCGTGCGTCTGGGACTTTCCTTTGCTGAGATATGACACGTAACAAGGTGGAAATTTTTCAACTTTGGCGCCCCCTAACTGTGGGCGTGAAGGAACCCGAGCGTCCGTTCCACCGCGTCCATAATCGGGGCACCGAGACCTTTCCGTAGCTGCCTCCGTTGAGGCTTTACTCCCCAAATGAAAGCAGACGTCCCCCTGATAGGTTGAGTCAATTCGTGTGCCTGTGCCCCCCCAGGAAGGGCCCCAAGAAGAGTTAGGAAGGTACCCCATGGATAGAGAGAAACTATCATTAAAAATCCCACTTAATTTGGATTTAAAATGACTGAAAACAGCAAATTACACTCCCTTGGAATTTTTGTAATAGAGCAGATACATTTATGGAACTTGGAGGATTACAATAGTAATCCCAAGATGACTTGCAGGATTACAATAGTACTTGGAAGATTACTTGGACAAGGACTTGGAAGTTTGAAAAATTGTGTTAGAGCGCCATCTATTGACGGCGACGACTTGGAAGTAATTCCAAGTAGTCACTTCCAATTTCCAAGTCGTCAATGCCGGATTTGCGTCGGATAGATACAAATTGGTCTTGGAATTATGGAAATTAAGGTAATCCTATTCATCGTCAATGGCAGAACCCTACCCCTAATCTGGGAAGGCGACGATTTAAAACAAAATAATAAAACCTAAAAGAAGGAAAATGTTAAACAAAATAATAAAACCTAAAAGAAGGAAAATGTTAAACACAGACTATAAAAGCACGAATATACTTACCTGTTCATTCAGTTTGTCTCCGACGTCGAGGAAGCAGTCAGCTCAGGGGGTGCCAATGGAAAACGTGTGTTGGGCCTGAAGAAGACTAAACTAAGTCGAAACGTAGCCGGCAAGCAACACACGAGGGTGGGATAAGCCTAAGAAAAATGCTCCCCAAGTAGGGTAGAAGCAAAGAAACAGTGGGATGGGAGAAAGTAAGGGAAAGAAAGATGGTTAAACAAAGACAAACTGTTGATACTTGATATAGCAAAGGCGAAACTTACCTGCATGTTGGGGGCCGGGGCAGTGGTCTCTCCAAGGATGGACCGTGCACTTCCTGTCTCCCCTAGTGGGAGGCAGGCTCATCTTCAAATCCTAACTCAGCCAGTGCCTCCTTGGGCTCAAGGGGCCGCTGTCCCACCCCTTAACTTTAAACCCTAATTTGGGCTAACTATATTCAAGATGAAGCTAAGCTAAGCTACTACCCCTATCCCTATTCCCCTTTACCCTATACTTACCTGGTCAGTTAACCCTAACCCCAACCCTACCTACCCCTAGCTATACTTACCTTCTGACTAACCCTAACCCTAATCTGGGAAGGCGACGATTTAAAACAAAATAATAAAACCTAAAAGAAGGAAAATGTTAAACAAAATAATAAAACCTAAAAGAAGGAAAATGTTAAACACAGACTATAAAAGCACGAATATACTTACCTGTTCATTCAGTTTGTCTCCGACGTCGAGGAAGCAGTCAGCTCAGGGGGTGCCAATGGAAAACGTGTGTTGGGCCTGAAGAAGACTAAACTAAGTCGAAACGTAGCCGGCAAGCAACACACGAGGGTGGGATAAGCCTAAGAAAAATGCTCCCCAAGTAGGGTAGAAGCAAAGAAACAGTGGGATGGGAGAAAGTAAGGGAAAGAAAGATGGTTAAACAAAGACAAACTGTTGATACTTGATATAGCAAAGGCGAAACTTACCTGCATGTTGGGGGCCGGGGCAGTGGTCTCTCCAAGGATGGACCGTGCACTTCCTGTCTCCCCTAGTGGGAGGCAGGCTCATCTTCAAATCCTAACTCAGCCAGTGCCTCCTTGGGCTCAAGGGGCCGCTGTCCCACCCCTTAACTTTAAACCCTAATTTGGGCTAACTATATTCAAGATGAAGCTAAGCTAAGCTACTACCCCTATCCCTATTCCCCTTTACCCTATACTTACCTGGTCAGTCAACCCTAACCCTAACCCTACCTACCCCTAGCTATACTTACCTTCTGACTAACCCTAACCCTAATCTGGGAAGGCGACGATTTAAAACAAAATAATAAAACCTAAAAGAAGGAAAATGTTAAACAAAATAATAAAACCTAAAAGAAGGAAAATGTTAAACACAGACTATAAAAGCACGAATATACTTACCTGTTCATTCAGTTTGTCTCCGACGTCGAGGAAGCAGTCAGCTCAGGGGGTGCCAATGGAAAACGTGTGTTGGGCCTGAAGAAGACTAAACTAAGTCGAAACGTAGCCGGCAAGCAACACACGAGGGTGGGATAAGCCTAAGAAAAATGCTCCCCAAGTAGGGTAGAAGCAAAGAAACAGTGGGATGGGAGAAAGTAAGGGAAAGAAAGATGGTTAAACAAAGACAAACTGTTGATACTTGATATAGCAAAGGCGAAACTTACCTGCATGTTGGGGGCCGGGGCAGTGGTCTCTCCAAGGATGGACCGTGCACTTCCTGTCTCCCCTAGTGGGAGGCAGGCTCATCTTCAAATCCTAACTCAGCCAGTGCCTCCTTGGGCTCAAGGGGCCGCTGTCCCACCCCTTAACTTTAAACCCTAATTTGGGCTAACTATATTCAAGATGAAGCTAAGCTAAGCTACTACCCCTATCCCTATTCCCCTTTACCCTATACTTACCTGGTCAGTCAACCCTAACCCTAACCCTACCTACCCCTAGCTATACTTACCTTCTGACTAACCCTAACCCTAATCTGGGAAGGCGACGATTTAAAACAAAATAATAAAACCTAAAAGAAGGAAAATGTTAAACAAAATAATAAAACCTAAAAGAAGGAAAATGTTAAACACAGACTATAAAAGCACGAATATACTTACCTGTTCATTCAGTTTGTCTCCGACGTCGAGGAAGCAGTCAGCTCAGGGGGTGCCAATGGAAAACGTGTGTTGGGCCTGAAGAAGACTAAACTAAGTCGAAACGTAGCCGGCAAGCAACACACGAGGGTGGGATAAGCCTAAGAAAAATGCTCCCCAAGTAGGGTAGAAGCAAAGAAACAGTGGGATGGGAGAAAGTAAGGGAAAGAAAGATGGTTAAACAAAGACAAACTGTTGATACTTGATATAGCAAAGGCGAAACTTACCTGCATGTTGGGGGCCGGGGCAGTGGTCTCTCCAAGGATGGACCGTGCACTTCCTGTCTCCCCTAGTGGGAGGCAGGCTCATCTTCAAATCCTAACTCAGCCAGTGCCTCCTTGGGCTCAAGGGGCCGCTGTCCCACCCCTTAACTTTAAACCCTAATTTGGGCTAACTATATTCAAGATGAAGCTAAGCTAAGCTACTACCCCTATCCCTATTCCCCTTTACCCTATACTTACCTGGTCAGTCAACCCTAACCCTAACCCTACCTACCCCTAGCTATACTTACCTTCTGACTAACCCTAACCCTAATCTGGGAAGGCGACGATTTAAAACAAAATAATAAAACCTAAAAGAAGGAAAATGTTAAACAAAATAATAAAACCTAAAAGAAGGAAAATGTTAAACACAGACTATAAAAGCACGAATATACTTACCTGTTCATTCAGTTTGTCTCCGACGTCGAGGAAGCAGTCAGCTCAGGGGGTGCCAATGGAAAACGTGTGTTGGGCCTGAAGAAGACTAAACTAAGTCGAAACGTAGCCGGCAAGCAACACACGAGGGTGGGATAAGCCTAAGAAAAATGCTCCCCAAGTAGGGTAGAAGCAAAGAAACAGTGGGATGGGAGAAAGTAAGGGAAAGAAAGATGGTTAAACAAAGACAAACTGTTGATACTTGATATAGCAAAGGCGAAACTTACCTGCATGTTGGGGGCCGGGGCAGTGGTCTCTCCAAGGATGGACCGTGCACTTCCTGTCTCCCCTAGTGGGAGGCAGGCTCATCTTCAAATCCTAACTCAGCCAGTGCCTCCTTGGGCTCAAGGGGCCGCTGTCCCACCCCTTAACTTTAAACCCTAATTTGGGCTAACTATATTCAAGATGAAGCTAAGCTAAGCTACTACCCCTATCCCTATTCCCCTTTACCCTATACTTACCTGGTCAGTCAACCCTAACCCTAACCCTACCTACCCCTAGCTATACTTACCTTCTGACTAACCCTAACCCTAATCTGGGAAGGCGACGATTTAAAACAAAATAATAAAACCTAAAAGAAGGAAAATGTTAAACAAAATAATAAAACCTAAAAGAAGGAAAATGTTAAACACAGACTATAAAAGCACGAATATACTTACCTGTTCATTCAGTTTGTCTCCGACGTCGAGGAAGCAGTCAGCTCAGGGGGTGCCAATGGAAAACGTGTGTTGGGCCTGAAGAAGACTAAACTAAGTCGAAACGTAGCCGGCAAGCAACACACGAGGGTGGGATAAGCCTAAGAAAAATGCTCCCCAAGTAGGGTAGAAGCAAAGAAACAGTGGGATGGGAGAAAGTAAGGGAAAGAAAGATGGTTAAACAAAGACAAACTGTTGATACTTGATATAGCAAAGGCGAAACTTACCTGCATGTTGGGGGCCGGGGCAGTGGTCTCTCCAAGGATGGACCGTGCACTTCCTGTCTCCCCTAGTGGGAGGCAGGCTCATCTTCAAATCCTAACCCTAACCCACTAACACTAACCCTAATGGAGCATCCTCTAAGAACCAAGTGCAAAACAGCATGCTAACCCTAACCCTAACACACACACAGACGCACACAGACTCACACACACACAAAGACGCACACTCACAAAGAGACACACACACACAGAGACACACACACAGAGACGCACACTCACACACACATATACTCACACACACACACAGAGACGCACACTCACACACACACACACACAGAGACACACACTCACACAGAGACACACACTCACACACACACACACACACAGACGCACAGACACACTCACACACAGACACACACTCACACAGAGACGCACACTCACATAGAAACATATACTCACACACACACACAGACGCACAGACACACACTCTCATACACACACACACACACACATACGCAGACACACACACACACTCACACACACACTCAGCCATAGAAACAAACCACGATTTGGAATTTGCCGTATCTCTGGAACTGTATGTCGTACAACCTCGGGGGTGGTACCGTTGGAAAGGGCGTGGCCACATTTGGGGGGTAGGACTTGGTTTCATCTCGCTACCACCTTCCTAGCCCAAGATATTCCAGTAAAAGTCAGATGGCAAATTTTGCCATCCTGCTTTTATCCCCTTAGTCTAACCCTAACCCTGGCCACATTTGGGGGGTAGGACTTGGTTTCATCTCGCTACCACCTTCCTAGCCCAAGATATTCCAGTAAAAGTCAGATGGCAAATTTTGCCATCCTGCTTTTATCCCCTTAGTCTAACCCTAACCCTAACCCTAACCCTAACCCTAACCCTAACCCTAGTCTAACCCTAACCCTAACCCTAACCCTTTATCCCCTTAGTCCTAACCCTAACAGACACAGATGAACACACACACAACCCTAACCCTAAGTGGCATATTTTCACCCGCACTAACACTAACCCTAATGGAGCATCCTCTAAGAACCAAGTGCAAAACAGCATGCTAACCCTAACCCTAACACACACACAGACGCACACAGACACACTCACACACACACTCACACACACACAAAGACGCACACTCACAAAGAGACACACACTCACCGTACCGTTGGAAAGGGCGTGGCCACATTTGGGGGGGTATGACTTGCTTTCATCTCTCTACCACCTTCCTAGCGGGGTTAGTTGCTTTTATCCCCTTAGTCCTAACCTAAGTGGCATACTTTCACCCGCACTAACACTAACCCTAATGGAGTATCCTCTAAGAACCAAGTGCAAAACGGGATGCTAACCCTAACCCTAACACACACACACACAGACGCACACTCACACACACAAAGACACACACTCACAAAGAGACACACACACACACACACAGACGCACACAGACACACACACACACACACACACACACACACAGATGCACACTCACACATACACACAGATGCACACAGACACACACACACACACACACACAGACAGACACACACACACACACACACACAGACGCACACTCACGCACGAAGACGCACACTTACACAGAGACACACACACACACAGACGCACACTCACACACACATTCAGACAGAAACAAACCACGATTTGGTTTGGTACCGTTGGAAAGGGCGTGGCCACATTTGGGGGGGTAGGACTTGGTTTCATCTCTCTACAATCTTCTTATCATGACATATTAAAGTTTACATTTTTTAAATAAAAAAAATTATAATGTTTTAAATTTAATTCAAACTAGATAGTATAAATAGAGGCACACATCAGCTTTGTTTCATTTCTCTTTTGATTTCGGGTGAAGAAGGTTGTCTTTTAGGTTTTTCCAGCTGTTTTAGCTACTTTTGGTCAGTTTGATATGGACTTTAATCAGGTTGCTAATGACAATATGTCAACCATTGCTCAGGCCTACAATCACTACAATTACATTGAGTCTTTTCTGGGTGATGATAGCCTGAAAATGGTGTTTTTGTCCACAAGACATGAGAACCCTCACCATCTAGTTTATTGCCATGATGTGGACGGGGTGGTGATGGAGCTTCACTCCCTGTCCTTCATCAGACCTGGTGTTTACCACCTTTTCCTTGGGGAGAAAAAACCCCCCCAAACTAACCCTAACCCTATGCCGATGTGGCAGCTGCTGAAAAAGCACCTAACCACACGGGATTACTCTCAGGCTGTGCTCCACGAATGGAGATACATGCATGGTGTCAAGGTGGAATTTGCAGATGGTGGGTGGCACCTGACTGTAAGCCTGGTACCCGAGAATCGCCGTTAGGAAACACATTGCTTAACGACAATGGAGAAGGGAAAATCCCTGACCTTGGAGTTCATGTGGCAGGTCATCAGTAAATTTAAAAAACTGCTTCATGAACTCTCCCCATTCTTGATATCACGGTCATCTGTTCAAAAAAAATAATTTGATGAAACTCAGTTAGATGGCCATATGTCCATCTGATCAGATGTTCATTTTGGGTCTGCTTGATCAAGCGCTGGCAGACAGCACACCTCCTGGGGGTTTGAAGGCCAGCACACCTCCTGGGGGCTAGGGTTAGGGTTAGGAGTCAAGGTCCAGGGTTAAGATAAGGATAAGGGTTGAGGTTGTGTGCCTGACAGAGATAAAGGGATAGATACGGATTTGAAGGATAAATGATTGATTTTAAAGGGGTAATCATAAATGATCGGGGAGTGTATGGAATTCATAGCAGCCAGGAATCACTACTATCACCTACCGGTCATCTGGAATCCCACTGCATGGGTGCTAGAGTGTTACAAAAAAAAAATAATAATAACAATTCCAGAGTCCGTACAATAATTATGATAGACCAAAGATAATAAATAATAAATAATGATTGATGAATATTTCATGTTAAATCCTAATAAATATACAAGAAACATAAAACCACTCATGTAGATCATGCAAAAACAATCAATCACTTATTGACAAATCATCAAAAATTAATAATCAGACTGTATAAAAATTAAACCGCATGCAATCAATGACATATCACACCTAAGAATACAGAATAATAACAATTACAAAAGGAAAGTAAGGGAAAGAAGAAAAGGATGAAAAAGGCTAACTAAGCACAGAGGAAGAACAAAGGAAGGGTGAAAAGGATGAAGAAGACTAACTAAGCAGAAAGGAAGAACAAAGAAAGATTTATACTTCACATAACCAAGGCGAAATCACAGTGTGTTTGGGGACTGGGGTGGTAGCTGTCCCGAGTGATGGACCATGCACTCTCTGTCTTCCAGAAAGGAGACAGTTCTATTTCAAATCCTAACCCTGCACAAAAGAGGATGGCAAATGTTGCGATCCTGCTTTCATCCCCTTAATCCTAATCCTAATCACAGAGTTTAAACCCAACCTATTTATTATTATAGTTGTTTTAATAAATAAAAAATAACTATACATACATTTTAAATAAATTTATAAATAAATAATGACAATAAATAAATATATAGTTGGAATAAATAAGGTTAATTAGGGGTTAAAATAGAATTTATTTATGAGTAATGAAAGGGTTAAAAAAAAGTTTAAAAATTTAAAAACAAGGTTTAGTTAAGAAGCAGGTGAAATAAGGATTAAAATACAATATAATTCAAAAGATTGGCAATGCAGGGCTTAAAAATTTAAAAGATAGTAAATAGAGTGTTTTTTTAAGTGTGCCAGGCCTGAGGAAGACCCATTTTGGGGTTGAAATGTTGCATTTGGGCACATTTTTTTTGCTTAAATAAATAAACTTTTTTTTTGTTTTCATAGAAACAAATTTGATTTTTTTAATACTTCATATATTTTTGATTTTCATTTCATATTGGTGTATTAAATAGAAATTTGTATTTCACTGATTAAATAAATAACAAAGGCAAAACTAAATAGTTAACTAAATAAATAAATAGAAATAACCCAACATGGGTTATGAGGATGAAGGGTGGACTGTGGTCTGCTACGACAGGAGGCGCCAGCGGAACCAGAAGTGGAGTGGCAGCTTTGGCCAGGGGAAGGACCGTGCACCTCGGGCACAAGTCCTCTTTCTTACCCATATTTAATTTAATCCAGTCCAACCCCAATGTAAATCCATTTCATCAGGGACACCAATCACAGCAAACAACACCGCCATACAGAAATATACAGGAGGATCGAGTTGACAATCTTACCCGGACCCCTGTGCCAGTGCATTAAAACAAGAATTTTGGTGAAAAAAAAGCAAAATCTAATACCCCAAACACCTAACCTGGTGTTATTATCCCCATTATTGATGCTCTGGTGTGTTAAGGTCAGTCTCAATATTCAACACACTGAGAATCTGTTTGAAGTTGTTCAACTTAGAGTAGGGTAATCCATTAGCTTGGATAAGTGAAAATCTTGTGTTGGGCAAGATGATGTTTAAGTTCAAACTCAGTGTCCAAAGTGCAAAAAAATGCTGATGTGATCAACTGTCAGCCAATCATTGACTTGCATGTTACAACTCAGCATACACACCACCTTAATGGGAAATGGCTGCATTTCTATATTGCTTTAACCAAAGTTCTTTTAAATTTGTTTGTTATTCACAAACACTCACACAGCAATGTTATCAACCTCCCACTGCTATCCTGGCCATCAGGAGCAATTTGGATTTAATGTCAAAATCCAAAGATGCGTCAATATGTGGAGAGCAGCCAAATCATGACTCAGCTAAATTCAGATGAATGTTTTCTTTGCAAAGTGGGAACTGAACATTTTGGACAAAAATCAGAGGTCATTTCTGAGGTGATATGAGTTCAGTTTGTCTTCAGATTAGTTATTTGTTTGTTCTTTGTGTGTCTCTGTGTGTGAGCAGTCAATAAAAGTCTAGCTTCTTTTGGGTCGCCTCGTTTCAGTTTGTGCTGTTGGGTAGAATCAACAGAAAACCAGAAATATGAAGATTTATCTTGTGCTACTGCTGCTGCTGCCACTCTGCTCAGGTAAATTTATACTCTCATACAACTAATTCTTTAAACTGAAGGTAGGGTGGCCAGGGATGAAAAGACTTTTAAGATATTTAATACATTGTTTTTTAAGTAAAAAAAAAAAAGTAAGTAAAAGCATTTGTGTAAGATGTATTTTGCTTTTGTCAGAGTAAACTTAACTGTGTAGCATACTTTACATGATGATATATGACACTACTGTTGACTTAAAGATCACTTTATCTACTAAATAAATTGTATTGAATGTCAGTATATGCACAAGTCAAATGTACAGCTGAGGGTCCCTGTTCAGTGTCACAATAAATGACATTTTTAGGCACAGTAATTTGAAGCTAAAACATGCAATTTATTGTAAATTAGTAGCACACAACAGAAACTGTTGTCAGTTCCCCAATGTTCTGACATGAGACCAGTACTTGTGGACAGAGCTGACTGCCCTCTGCTCTGTCAATATGAGATACTGGTGTTTTCTAAAAGTTTCAGACAGGAAAGAAGAAAACTAATCTGAATCTACTCCAGTAGCTTCAGCCATTATTCTACTTTGAACAGACTCATTATACTACAGTAGGAAAGCAGAACACCAACAAACCACCACCTTCTTCATAACAAAAAAAATGCAATGAATAATTAAATAATATTAGTGCAATGAATTTATCAAATGGATAAACAGATTTAAAGATTCAAGATCAAAATTCAAAGATTTTTACTGTCAATTCACTAGATGTACAAGACATCCAGGAGAATCGAAATTCTCTCTCTCTCACCTTAGTACTAATACCATGCAATTAAATTAAAAAAGAGAAAAGATAAAAATATAGCAGTATAAAAATAAATAATATAAAATTCAACCTATGTACAATATTGCTAGTAGTGCAAACAGTCACACACAATGATTGTGCTGAGTTTTTATGTGCAAAACAGCTGTGGTACGTCCTTGTGTAAATTGGGTGTGTTACAGTGTGGGGGCAGAGGTGGGATGTAGTGGAAGGTAGTGGACAGAGTTTAGCATCCTGACAGCCTGGTGGAGGAAGCTGTTCAACAGTCTTGTGGAGCAGGCTCAGAGGATCCTCCCTGAGGGCAGGAGACTAAAAGTTGCTTTTCAATAAAAATCTACTCAAGTGTTACAGGTGATAGTGAAACCTATGCTGTATTAAAACAGTTCACATAAACATAACAGTGTAAATGTAAATATGTATCATCCCCATCTACACCCTGGCAATTTGTATGGTTTACTGCAAAGTTGCTATTTCTTCACCAGCACAAGCTTATGTAGGAATGGCAACAGTCCCATTAGATGTAAAGGAACAGATCTTTTTCAACCTGACAGCATTTATATGTTATAGTGAACAATGATTCTCTCACTCTTGTTTCACTGTCCCACCTTTCCATCTGTCTGCCCCTGCTCTCTAATTGGTTGTCTTAAAACCTCAGGATCATGTGGATTATAGCATATAACAGTCACATGATTGTCAACAGGTTTATTTTCTACAAATGCCAGATTCATGTATGACACAGGGTGTTTGGTTAAATTGGCAATCTGTAAACAGTGTTTTTACATTATATTTATAGTTAAATGTTTACATTTTACGTATTTACATTTTAAGTTACTCATATAAAGTAAAAAATAGCTATCCAGTGAGTTGCACATTGTAACAGCTTCTCACTTCATAGTTTTGGCATTTCAGTGAAAGCTGACTTTGTAGTAACAAGCTCCAGAAAAAGAAATAACTTAGATTACTGTCAGTTAGCAAGTTACCTCTCTGAGATTGCTTATGAAACCACAGTCAAGCCACAATCAAGCAAATTGCTACAGGAAATTACTTAGAACCAGTATTAGCACAAAAGCATTTTCTGTGCCAACTAGGCAACTTACTCTACAAAAACATAATTAGGCATTTTTTCAGTCTTTATTATAGATCAAACTACAGTTAAACAGACCGGTAACAGAGTTTGGGGTTCACCACCCATTTTTGCTTTGACCATAGCAGAGGATGTTCTTATTGCAGGCAACGCACCACTGCCAATGAGTAACTTAAAAATACATTATGAATACAGAAAAATTAAAAGTATATAGCATGATATTAAAATAGTGACTAACAAATTAAATTCACATTACTAATGGCTAATAATGGAAAATAATGACTAGAGTTGAGGTTAGGGTTACCCTAACTCCCCAGGTGGAGCAGGAGATGTTGGTGGAATTTGAGCAATACAGTCTGTTTGAAGTCACCTACAAAAACACAGACTGCCTTCTAAGGAGTTCTCTGTTGTTTCCTGAGTGAAACATGCTGTTCTTTGACTGCAAACTTAGCACTAGCGTCTGAGGGCATATATACTACAGTCACAAAGTTCATATAAATACTGAGGACAGATAAAAAAAGCCTACACTTAATCATAAGCTAGTCAAGGTTAGCTGAGCAGTGATTTTAGATTATAGCAGCATCTGTTTATCAAGCTTTGTTTACATCAATGCACCTTTCACCACCTTTTGTCACATAATGGGCTGTTCTCACTACAGAAGTGCTAAGTAGACATAGCTGATGAAGAGTTAGTGTGCCATTAGGTTTTGTTGTTACAGATATCAATGCCACCTGCAAGTCTCTCTGACTGACACAGTTGGGTTGGTAGCCTTCAATTTCTTGCCAGTCTCTGGAACATATGCACACACCATCATGTTTATGACAGCAGGTAATGGCTAGCAGTGGCTGAGTATGGCTAGTAATTACAAGAATGATAAGGAGATCACTAAACTGTGACAGTTTATCATGTGCCATTGAAAATGTTTTTGCCTGTCCACCCTGGCTCACATGTCTCATAGGGTGCCACCTTGATTAGACTGGTTTATTATTAAACTGTGTTGTTTTCATTCACCTTTTCCCTTTTAAACTGTATGGAGGCCTTATACAATTGATTCCACGGATCAGTTAAGTATTTCTGATTCTAGTTCATTGGTTTATTTCAGCAGGATCATTCACTCTCATTTCATACTGTGAATCTTGTCACAGTTATTAACAACAGACAAAATTTGTCAGGTATGTATCAGGTGTCATTGCAGGTGTATTTGTGTTGCAGCTGAGCAGTTTCATATCCAGTGTTATGGTGAGGACTTCCTGATGGTCAACAACTTGCTGCTGGATTGCTCCAGCAAAGTCCAACAAGCCTGCTACACCAGAAGTGAGTCCTCTACCTGCTCACACAGGCTCCAGAATTCTTCATGTGGAACTTTGAAATTAAAATTTGAAAGGTGAAAAATAAGATTTGACAGTTTCATCTTCTTGTTGTGTTTTTATGTTTGCTGCTTCAGACAATGGAGAAAAAGGCTGTACCCAGCTTGAGAACTGCTCTAACCACGGCTGGACCTGCTGCTACACCAACGGCTGCAACGCATGAGCCAATCACAGCCTGGAAATCTCTTACATCTTCAAACCACATGATGTAAAATAAACTTGTGAGCAAGATTTCCCAGAATGTAGTGTGGCATTTATATGAGCTCAGTGCATGAATCGTAATGTTTACAGATGGTACCTTTCTGAAGGGTTAAATACAAGGCAGGATCAAAATATCCAGCTCTGAGTGAACTGGATCAACAAAACCTAAAACTGCTCTTAGCTCTGACACTGTCCCAGAATGAAGAATACTGCAGTCTCACTTCAGTGTTTTGGCAAAATCAAAATGAAATTCATTTTACATTAAATGTGATAAATACCAATGGACTAACCAATTTTCTATTGGTCACTGAAAGAAAGTGTGTGTCCGCTGGACAATGGACACAGTTTATGAGACAGCACTAAAAGTATCATCATTGTCATCAAGTTACTGATGTCTGTTCAGTTAGTGTTTGTAGTGAATAAATACAAACAAAAGTGCAGTTAGTGAGTTGGCACTAACTGCAATTGCTCTACAAACCAGTTTAATAACAAGGTCCCCGGATAATCAGATGATTAATGAGAAAAGAAAGAAGAAAAAACAAAGATTTGTTTTCCTCCTGCTATTGCTGATGATTGTCCTGCAGCTGGTACTCCCAGGAAACATTTGGTGCTTGCAGGCTAACTTGACATTTATGTGATCACAGTTCATGTCTTATTGGGGTACATCACCATACTAACTACAATGTTATATTACGTTTGTGTTTTGGTTCTTGACCCAAGGTTAGTTGGTAAAGGATTACATGTAATAAGCATGACTTAATCAGATTACAAAAAATAACTACAATCAGTCCAGATTACATTTGAAAAACTGTAACTACAGTTACATTATCAATGATTACTTGATTACTGTGTTTTAAAGACATAAAAAATGTGATTTTAAAACATGAAACTTTTATGATCTACTAGATGAACCAATGAAAAAGCAGGTCTGAAATATGTTCTTAGTGCTCCACTTTGTGGCTGACATGAATTTAGTTCTGGACTTCCGCATCTCCACCTGTGACAGCAGAGTTTTGAGTTTTCCATAACTGGTTTGTTATTAACTACTTATGGCTCAAAGTGTTTGTATTCCATTTCATTTACATTGAGGAATGACAATGAATATTTTGAAAAATTAATGATTAAAGTAAAATTTTGCATGCAGCCTTTCACTAAAAAAAAAATACCAAAGAAAAAAAAGACCAAAAAAAAAAAAAAACAGCAAAAGGAAACATCGTCCCTCATGTTGTAAATTACACACATAGTAACATTATACATTGTGTCAGTACTGTTTGACCAACTGTATAGTGTGTTTATGCAAAATGCTTTGAATTAGAATTGAAAATGTTTTTAGATGTTTACAGAGAATTTTTTTTTTTTTTTTTAAATACAAAGTGTAACATTTTCAATATTTCATGGTGAAGTAATCCAAAAGAATTCATCTTACATTTATTTGTAATCCAATTGATTATGTTATTATTTAAATTTCTATGTAATCTGTGGTCTGCAATCTGGCCCTGGTTATATCTGCACAACTGAATAGGTTGACGAGGGGGTAGGATGTTCCAGATAACAGTAACTTGGTGTGCTGCTTTGGAGGGACCCTCATGTTTTCTTTTTTTTGTTGGGATTGCTGTGCAACCACATTTTTTTGCTATTCAAGTATGGCCTAATTTTCAATGAAGAAACGTAATAAATCAACATTTTCAATTCTGAAATTTTGAAATACTTTATTCATTCACATTAGGGGTGTAAATCTTTCATGCATAAGCCATTCTGATTTGTATCTAGATACATGCACACGATTCGACACAAGAAAAGATACATAAAATAAAAAACGATCCAGTACGATTCAATTGGATTTGATGCAATACGATAAGATTTGATTCGGCACAGTACAGTAGTTGAAATAATTCTAAAATGATTCTTATCATTTGTTCAATGTGCACATTCATTTTATATTGTCATTTATCATGGTAATGGTTGTCAACAAGGCAAAAAAATATGTATGAAAATGCACAAATTATGTTTTGTTAATTGGATACTGGACACACGCTAAGGATTGATCACCTGCCTCAGAGGAGGGTGTATAGTGACTAAAGGCCAGAAACATCTGGTGATCCTGAGGTGTACTACTGACCAAGTGTCCTGGAAATTTTCAAAAACCAACTAGACCCTGTGAGTTAGCAAACAAACCCAACAATAGGATGATAGACTTAAGACTCAGGAAATAATAGAAAAATAATAACCTATGTTATAATGATAAATAAAAATAATTAGACAAGGCAATAAAATGAAATAAAATAGTGCTTGCTGCTAACAATAACTCATTCTGTTCACACACACAGCTGCCTTCTAGCCATGAATAACTGGTACAATCTGAATCCAGTACCTTCTAAATACTGTGAACATAAACTGGGGTCTATTTCAGATATTGAAATCAGAGTATTACTTCTGGCAAAATGGCACAAATTTCAGCCAAATACACAATAAGGAGATAACAAACAATAATTATTATCAAAAAGCGTCGCTAGTGAAGAGGGCTGAACCCCGATACAGAGTCACTAAGGGAGGCCGGGAAGCAGGAGTCCAAAATAATAGTCTTTTTAATAATACAAAAATTCAAAATCTCACACTCACAGTGGCAAAAGGACCATAGACAAACTGTGGTGACAAAAACATGGCATGACAAGACAAAACATAACATCCAGACAAAAAGGCAATTTCTGGCATGAAGACAAAGCAAATGAACTGACAAAGAGTGATGGGGAGGATGAGGACTAAATAGACAAAATAACAAGACACAGGTGAAACACATTAGGGAGGAGCAAGCAATCAAGATGAACTGAAGTAAAGGTACATGACACAGAAACACACAGAGGAAGTGACGCTTTCACAATAAAACATGAGAATTACCCAAAACATAATACATGGAAACTAATACATACTCCCAAACCCACCAAAGAGGAAATTTGTTTCTGCTCGAGTTTTTTAAGATTCTTATTTAGGAAAATCTATTGATCTGCATTTCCACGTTGAAGTACAATATAGAAACAATGTCTCCTGTGGTACTGAAAACTTGTTCTGCTGCTACACTTGTGGCTGGTATGCAGAGGTATCTTTTAGCAATTTCTGTCAGCAATGGTAAGTCCACCTGTCCTCTCCACCACTCTGTGGCAGAAGGTTTAGCTCTCTGTATCTCAGGATTTCCTCACTGGCCTTTTCCCTGGAGCTTCTTATTGGTGTTCTTACTTCATACATTTCTCCAAAGAGAATTTGTTTTCTGCATTTAACCCATCCTTAGTTGAACACACATGCAACACCCAGCAACTACATGCAGTGAAACACACTGTGGGCTACCACTGTCAAGCACCCGGGGGGGTTGAGTGCCTTGCTCAAGGGCACATCAGCCAGCTAATGGAGGTAGGGAACATTTTTCGTATCAATCACTTCACCACACCCAAATTTTTCCCGCCCGTCCGCTGGGGGAATCGAACCGGTGACCCTCCAGTCACAAGTCGCTTCTCCAACCTCTAGGCCACGGCTGCCCCCGGAAGGAGGACGCTAGAGATGGCTAGAGATGGGAGATGCTCTAAGGAGGACAGCCACTTGACATGCAAAACTATAACAGTATATTAGACCACTGATTTGGTCTTGTCATGTTGACACACTTTTCATTTTAAAATTTTTTAAATGTAATTGATGTATGCAGTAGCCTATACAGAAACACACTCCTTGGTTCTTCCTGGACCTGGACGGGGCTGAACTGGACTGGACTGGGGTCTGTCTGATCTGGATCATGCATAGGACTACTCTGACTGTAGTGGTTCTCCCCTGCTTTCTAGTAGTAAGAATAGTACAAAATAACAGTTATGATTAGTAACCACTAACCAGGCAAAATGTGGATTAACTAGTTGGCTAGTTCAATGCAGTAGCCTATAGGGTCTGCTCCGAGGTTTCTGCCTTCTAAAAGGCAGTTTTTCCTCGCCACTGTCGCCAAGTGCTTGCTCAAGGGGGAATGTTGGGCTCTCTCTATTTTTACAATTTAATTAAAGAGTTTGGTCTAGACCTGCTCTAATTGGAAAGTGTCATGAGATAACTTTTGTTGTGAATTGGCGCTATATAAATAAACTGAATTGAATTGAATTGAATAGTAATCAGTCAGTCAGTGCAAAGTAATGCACTGACTGACTAGCACTCGTCAATAATATGATAGTGATATAATTATAAGACAATAAAGAAAAAAACAATACATTAAGAAATAAGCTTTAACAACATTCTATGAGAATATTTGCATTAAGATGGTTTTTAAGGGGGGTTTATGTTATGTAGGGCTGTAGCTTCATCTATAATGCACATGAATACTCTCAGTGTCATGGTCACTCAGGAAGTGTGGATCTAAAGCTGATGCAATGTACAACTGGTCCTCAATTTGTTTGTACCGTTTCTCAAAATCATCCAGGAACACCTTCTTCATTTCTTTAATGATCTCAGTGTCCTCAGGAATTGCATCAAAGTGCTTCTTAGTTCAGCTCTGAAGGGAAATCGTGGACTGCTCATCGTCTCACACAGCTGTTGTAACTTTGACAGGTGCCATCATTTTGACTATGTCCTCAGCACTGTAGAGGTCACTTTCATTAACAGCGTTCACATCCTCTCCTTTTCTGATCTCCCTTGACATGAGGGTAGCAAACATGGCTGGTTGTTGCTCCAAAAAAATGTTCGTGAGAACTGTTCCACCAGGTGGTAATGTCATTGATCAGTCTGTGGGGTGGCAATGCATTTGGCATTTGTTGTTGCTTCTGTCTAAGGAGTTCCCGTGATGTTGCGGTGGAAAAATCCAAACACTCGCCTCACTTTTCCAAGCACCCTCGCAGCAATGCTCACATCAAAGGCCGTCTGTGCAGCCAGGTTTAATGTATGAGTGAAGCACATAATTTGCAGGCTCCTCTCGGCCTCAACTCCAGTGACAATTATGTTTTGGGCATTATCCATTACCAGCGCTGGCTCTCTATCAGCGATGTTCCACTCGAGGCAGGCTTCTTTCAGTAAAGCGCCAATATTTGTCCTTGTGTGTGATTCATTGAATACTCAAGTCTGAAAAAATGCCCCACCCCTCCATTAGCTGGCGGATGTGCCCTTGAGCAAGACACTTAACACCGAATTTGCTCCTCGGGCGCCTGACAGTGGTAGCCCACTGCTCCTGTGTGTTTCACTGCATGTAATTTACTGGGTGTTGCAAGTGTGTTCAACTAAGGATGGGTTAAATGCAGAGGACAAATTCAGTGTGTGTGTGTGCAAAAATATATATGCTGCCAATAAAGTGATTCTTAATTCTTAGCTTGCTAACTCCCAAATCCCAAAGAGTAACATAATGCACGGTGAACATCACATATGAATCTGTTGCACATGATGTCCAGTTCAGCTTCAGCAGCATGGTATCTCGAAATGTAAGTATTCGTGTTTGTGGTGCTACCTGTATATTTAACTACTGCCCTACACAGTTTACAGACAGCTTCAGTTTTATCGAGCTTACCATCTTTCATGTAAAAGCCAAATGACTTCCAAACTTTAGATTTAAGTTTAGATGGCACGCTGAATATTTTTTCGGTGTTGACCGACATCTTCGACACAAACGATGCATGTCCAACAACTAGTGAGCGTGTCCTATACACAGGGCGTTGTGTCATTCAAAGGGATACGCGTGATAGGCTGATACAGGCTTTGGCCAATGAGAGGTTGTGATTGTACTGAAATCAAAAGTTGGAGTGAGTCAGTGAGTGTTTTAGCTGCAATGTAAGGGAGAGACTTAGGAAAACTCAGCAGAATTATTTTTGAACCGATGTTTTAATCGGTTCACCCATCATGTCATTTTATCTAGACTTAGGGACATAACGCATTGATACAGTCGTCACTTGCACGTTAAAAACGGATACTGATACGCATCGGATAATCTTTACACGCCTAATTCACACCTTTTATTATTTCTGCAACATTCAAGATCTTGATTTTTTTTTTTTTTTTTTTGACATTTAAAATAATGGGCGGTGTTGGATTTGTGTTTCAGTTCAGCAATTAGTATCAATTGTTGTGTTCTAGCAGACTACATACACACACACACATATTGACTTAACACAATTTTCTTTAAGTTTAACCAAACCCAAACTATAACTCCTATCTGTATATCCCCAGTGGTGGAAATTATCTAAGTACATTTATTGTACTTAAGTAGAATTTATATATTTACATTTTGCTATTTCATTCTTCTACTCAACTACATTTTACATGAAATAATCATACTTTTTACTCAACTGCATTCATTTGACAGCTTTAATTACTAATTAACAAAAATCTATCAAATAGTTATTCATTTCACTAGATGTTCAGATGAGCCAATATCTCAATAAAAAGATCAAAGTCCAGAAACAGATTTGAGCATCAGAACTGTCAATTTTCAAAACATTTATTTGCATTTTTTTGTTGAAATCTTCAGTACAGTCTGTCACATGACAGGAATGCATGAGAGAAGACATGATTGGCTCAAAACAGTCACATGAACGTCATCGTCATCATTATGGGTATTAATATTGTTGCTCATCAATGAAAAATAAACAAGTTAATCCAGAAACTCCCACAAGAACCCGGCCCTCCCATTGACCCCCATGAGCCCACCCGGTCCCTGCCCCTCCCTGAACATCTGGGTGAGTCCCTGAACTCTGTACAAGCCCTTCAGAGACAAGTGTAGAAAAGATGTAGATATTAAAGATAAAGAGTATTAAAAAGGCAAAAACATGACACCCCCCAATAGGCCCCGCCCCCTTGGAGTGACATCTTATGACATTCAGACTTTTCTTGTTTTAACAGAAATGGTCCAGAAGAGACAAAAAAAAACATCATCAGCAGTCATTCAGTGAGTTACTGAAAACCAGCCAATCAGAGGAGAGGAGCACATGCGTCTCCCATGAGCTGACTGGCTGAGAGATGTGAGTATTGAATGTGAAGGGCAGCTGAGGATTTTTACAGTGTAGCTGAAAAGCTGTTGCCTCCTGTTGGTGAACAGAAATATACACACAGATATCTGCAGTATATACAAACAGATCCTGTAAGAGAGAGATGTCTCAATCAGACCCACTTCTCTGTCAACCCTGTATTCTGATTAGTAAAAAATATTTGAGTCACAGTTTTTAACCTGGAGGTTGACTTTCCTGTTTACTTTGTGTTTCCACCTGATTATTTCCTGTTTCCTGTTATCAATGTGAGTTGAACTTCAGCCTCAAGATGTAGTTAAATCTTTTTGTTAAGGAAGGTTTGTATCTGAGAGAAATTACCCCCGAATAAGCAGCTGTGGTAAGAGCTGTTCAAGTTAGCAAATGCTAAGAAAAGCCGCTTTGATGCTTTGAAAGGAGATGATGCTGTCCCATGATTCCTTGGGGCCCTAGTAAGATTCTCTTAATACCACAATTGTCTTTTCTCCCGCACTTACAAGTTCTCTTTCACATTTTTTTTTGACCTTTTTATATTTTCGATCACGGTCAAAGAAAGATGTTTAGAAAAAAAAGTTGTATTTTAGACTATTCGACCACAGCCTGGACCTCTCAACACTCTGGTCTAAGGCTTACTACATTTAATATTTCCAGCATGTTTCACGTAAAAGCCTCCCATACTGGGAGGGTGTTTATTGTGACACGACTTTCAAAAAGTTTCAGTTTAGTGGGTTAGCAAAATAAAAGCACATGAAATTAAGATTCAAATAAAGAAAAAAAAATCTTAGCAGTGTCTTGAGAATTTACAGGTTGCAGCTCATTTTACATGATTCTTTTCAAGAATCAAGTATTAATAAAAAGAAATTGTAAATGGTATTTTTCATTATAATGCACCAATGAAACCAATAAAAATAAAAAGTTTAGATTAAGTTTTTTCTATATTTTTTAAAAAGTTTTTATAGCTTTTAAACAAATCTTAACAATATATGTTTTTAAAAGACACAAAGAGCTTGCAGGTCCTCTCTAATTCCTCCAACACTTCCTGTTCACCTGCTCTGCTCTTATTGAAAGACAGACCAAACACACCTCAGGCTTATCTCACCTGTAAATTTTCATCCATTAAATCTTATCTCAAATTGAAGCATTCTGTTTTAGAAAAAGAAAGCTCACCTTCCTGTGTCTTCTTCGCTTTGTTCACGTGTGCACACTTTTTTCAATTTAAATTTTAAACTCAAATGTTTGAAGGATAAGGGTAAAACTCTGGTGTGTTAGGTAACATCTTCTCTATCACTCTCTGCTCAGGTAAATCAGACTCTCCAGGTGTTTCAAACTGTGACATGATGTTTGTTCAACCTAAAGGAGTGTTTATTTTAACTTATGATTGATTTAAAATCAATGACTCTGCGGCCACAGATCTGGATCTCCATACACACACACACACACACAGAACTTTGTACTTCTATACTTGTGAGGACCCTCATTAAATACATGTCCAAGCCCCCTACGATAACCATTACACCATGACCACTGAGAACTCTTGATGCTGAACACTTGATTCTGTTGTTTCCACACTTTCTCCATTCATAATGAGCTGAATTAGCTATTAGCAGCTCCTGTTAGCAATGTAG
Organism: Scatophagus argus; assembly: GCF_020382885.2. Taxonomy (NCBI): domain Eukaryota; kingdom Metazoa; phylum Chordata; class Actinopteri; family Scatophagidae; genus Scatophagus; species Scatophagus argus. The sequence continues at coordinate 47,101 of NC_058502.1, forward strand.
CCGTGGATGTAACAATCACCAGTGAATTACTTTGATTCCTTTCTCTCTGATTTCTACCTGGATTAATGGATGTTTATTCTGGATGGACATCACAGTGGTTGACATCCTCAGGAAGCGAAAGTGATACCGAATGATAAAGAATTAGGGTTAACCGTAACCCTATGTATGTCATGTCTGTGTGTTCACAGTTGTGTATTGTATAAACCATCACAGCTACATGTTTAACACAAACCCTCATCCTAATCCTGATCCTAACTTTAAAACCAAGTCTGAACCTCAAACATTCAAAGGTCCAACACAAAAATTTGTCCTCACATAATAAAATGTCTTCACAAGGTGTGAAACCCCACCTGGTCCTCACAAAGATAGCTGTACCAGAACAGTCACACTCATACACACCAACTATCTATGATGGGGGGGTGAGGGGGGGAAGCCCCTCATCGCTGGGTGTGGCTGTGTCATCACTCGGCTCCAGGCTGTCCTTCAGACTCACCGTGCTGTCTGAGGGGGGTGGAGTTGACTCGGAGCAGGGTGGAGTTAACTCAGAGACAGGTGGAGTTAACTCTGTGGGGGGCGGGGTGTCCGGGGAGGGTTCTTGGGTCCCATTGGCTGTCGGAGGAGGGGCGGGTTCCTGTATGGGCGTAGCTGTAGCATGAGAGGGAGGAGTGAAGACAGGGTCTGCCCGGTGGGGGGCGGAGTTAGAAAGGAGGCCATCGGTAAGAGAGAGTGAAGATTTCTCCACCAAACGCCACTGCATGATGCTGGTGTCCTTCCCCCCCGTCGAGATCAGGTGACTGTCATTATACAGGAAGCTGACATTGGTCACATGACTGCTATGGGCGCTGTACTTATGGCTGGGAGCCTGCAAACACAGACAAATTACTGACTGACTGATCGTGTTTCTAGTTAATCAGGACGTCCAGAGTGGCTTAAATGTGATCAGTATTTATTAAGAAGAATCACTTGATTGGCAGCATATATATTTTTACATACACACACTTAATTCGTCTTCTGCATTTGACCCATCCTTAGTTGAACACACACATGCAACACCCGGCAAATTACACGCAGTGAAACACACACAGGAGCAGTGGGCAGCATCAAGCGCCCGGGGAGCATATTGGGGGGTTAAATGCCTTGCTCAAGGGCACATCAGACTGCTAATGGATGGGGGAGGAGGGGGGGGGGGGGGGGACAAATTTTTTTCACTCACTCCACCACACCCAAATTTTTCCTGCCCGTCCGCTGGGGGAGTCGAACTGGCGACCCCCCGATCACAAGCCGATTCTCCAACCTCTAGGCTACGGCTGCCCCCATCCACTGCTGCTCATATCCACCTCACTTTAACTGGTCCTTTATGCCGTCCCTCAGTTTGCCCTCAGACACTTTAGCTCCTGTCTCTTTCAGCCCCCTCCTGAAAAGCCCATTGTCTTCCGACTGGACAAACTTCCAGAATTCTGGCCAGGTGCTGCATCTGCGATGTGTTACTATGGACCCCTGCTCTACTGTGCATCTGATTGGTTCACCCTGATGAAACCTCACCCACTTCAGTCAAGTTGATGAATTTAATGTTGCTGTTTAATGTTGAGGAATAGAAAACACTAGCAGGACTATGAGTTAACAGGTACAGAGCTGTATTCTCTGGTTGTTTCTGGTTGGTCTGTGTTGGTTGATTGGTTGGTTCCCCGGTAAACAGGCCAACCTTTCGGTTCTGGATGAGGCCAAGTGAAGAGTGATCGCGAGAGGAGCAGCACATTAGGCAGAAGTAACTGTGACAGCCAATAAGGTCAAGGAAACTACAGTTCACCATCACTCGCCCCCGCACACAAACTGCTAACTCAAACTCCTTCTAAATGAACGTTTCCCATTACTCCACACGGCCTAAACCTAACCAATGCAACCAATGAAGACAACCTATCAGAGGAAGATTAGGACGGGTCAAAAAAGCAGTGGGATCCATAACACAACAGCAACAAGAGCACTAAGCAGCTACAAGCAGCAATCAGTGAAGGACTGGGACTGTAAAAATGATCCAGGTTGTATCAGATATTCAAGTGTCTGTCAGTCTGACTTACTGGACACTGATTGTCAGAATTCAAGAATTCAATAAAGTCTGACAGAAAACCAGTTTATGTGTGCCTCACCTTGGCTGTGGAGCATGGGTATGCGAACAGGTGAACTTTACAGAAGTCGTCAGCCAGTGCGATAACCTTCCTGTTGTGAGATCTGATCAGAGCATTGATGTCTGTGCCATCTGAACCCTCCGGCCAGACACCTGAAAAACAATCGGAAAAGCTCCTTTTTAAACCACTTTAACAGCATGTTATTAATAAAACCAAATATGAACTTGTAAACAGAAAGTGTTGACTAAAGGTTTGGTGATGGTCAAACTTTGCAACATCATAAGACCTCATGAGAAAGCACACAGATTTGTTCTTGTGTCAGAAACCAGTGGTTGTAGAGGATCTGCCACATTTGTTTTGTTCTCATCTTGTCACAACACTTGACAAGTGGAACATGCAGACTGAACTAATGTCACCTGCTTTCATATCAGCCATGGACAATTTTCATTGAACTTCTTATATTTTCTTGATTTCTGCCACATCTTTAACAGCTGGATTATCAACATGTTCCAGCTTTTCTCATGTATGGACTCTGATAAACCTGTTCTCTTGTGGCTTCACATGGAGAATGTTAATGATGAAATGTGATGAGCAGGTGACCTTCATCACAATGAAATTTTTTTCAACACGATTGTTCAGTTTAGAGAGTTTAACAAATCAGAAAAACATCAGAAAGATGAGTTTATGAGGATAAACTAAAAACAATTTTTCACGCTGCATCTAAATTTTATTGGAACTAAAGTAGGAGGAAATCACATTAGTATATGGACAGGCTGTCCACATATTTAAGAACATGTATAGTATCTCCCTTTCTGTTTACATTACATTAAACTTCATTTAGCAGACGCTTTTATGCAAAGTGACTTACAGAATCACAAGTTTCAGAACAATAGAACACACACACACACACACACAGATGTGCAGATCTACTAACCAAACACATGGTATCCCAGTACACAGGTGTACGTCGCCCAATCAGTGTCTTTACACTCTGAACGATTTCTGATCAGTTTACAACCGTTTGGAACATCCCCTGAAAACACACAACTGTTACTACACAAACAGCTACACAGCATTTCAGTTATCAGTACTGCAATAGTGAAGTATCAGAGTACTCACAGTAGAGGATCTCATAATCTCCAGAGTTGGACATGATGAAGTTGTTGTCAGGTGACCAGTCCAGGTGTGTGATGTAGCTGGAATGTCCCTGTGGAAAAATTCAAGTAGGTTCTGTTTCAGTAGCAGTGAGACTACATACTGCACACATGACCCACAGGTGTGGTGGACAGGTACTGAGTCAGGTAGTGACAGCTGTCAGGCAGTTCCAGGTACATAAATAGCAGGTGTCCCTATAACTGGTTGTTGGTACAGTAACAGCACACACAACATATATTTTGGATTTTTGTTGCCTTTACTCTAAAACAACTCGGACCAATAAATAAAGTACCCACTTGTGAAAGCAAATGTTTGTGGTTAAGCCTTGCTCCTCAAAGTAGTCAGTGTGTTTCCAAACTGAAGCTGGGCTTGTTCAGTGAAGGTTTGATTTATGGTTTAACTTCAAGTCCACAACGCTAACAGACGTGTTGTGTTGATCAGCTTCATGTTCCTCACACTAAGTGTGTTAAAATTCTGTCATTAATACAGAGCAACACACACATTCAGAGAACTGGAGTTACATCCTGTGATATCTCTGTGTTAAGGAGATTTCCTGAGCTGCAGCATCATCACTATGTTTGATAGCTGATGGTCTTTGACTTCAAGCATGTCTGTCAAACACAAACAGCCAATCACAGCTCTTGTTGTCTATGAGTGGTATATCCATCAACAGCATCACAACAACACGTAGCTCCTGAGAAGGAACAGCAGAAATCCCTCATGGACTACAGCTAACATCAGCCTCTTAAAGTAGTAGTACAGTGAAAGTGAAATGAAAGTGACATATTTTGTCATTGGCGGGAACTCACTCCAACGAAATTTGTGCTCTGCATTTAACCCACCCAAGTGACGTGCACACACACACAGCAAACCCGGGGCAGTGGGCGACCGCGTGCAGCGCCCGGGGAGCAGTGGGGGTTATGTACCTTGCTCAAGGGTACCTCAGCCATGTACGGGGAATCGAACGAGCGATCCACCGGTTACGGGTCCGACACCCTAACCGCTGATCCACGACGTGAGTTAAGTAGTGAGATTGCCTAACCCTAGACCAGCTGATTTTAGTGTTTGGCAGGACCATATGCTCAAGTCTGTCCATGTCAATAAAGGAGAGGTGTTTGTGGGCCTGAAGGAAGACCTCCTGTAGTCCTCATGTTTAAGAACTGAACCCTAAAGTGTGCTGATGGTCAGAGCAGCAGCTCACATGGCAGCTCGGTGCTATCAAGGCAAATGAAACTGATTTAGATCAAGGCTCTGAATTTACATTTACCAAACAGTTCTTTCATTGGAGCACAAATAAGAGTTTGGATTGTGTTACAAGACAGTATTAGGAAATATTGTTTCAAAATGAGCAAAATTTATTAAATGAGGCGGATTCAAACAGACTTACTGTGCACTTCCCATATCGACTGTACTTGCGTCCTCTCTCGGAGACGGTGTACAGGTAAATAAAGTTATCATGAGATCCAACAGCCAACAGACTGCCATCTGAAGACACGGGGAAGACATGTAGTTCACTTCTCTTATAATGCTGTCGTGGAAACGATGTTCATGAACAGGATGATTTAACTCCACCCACCCACAGAGAAGCGCATCACTGACAGCTGCTCGTTCCCATCGGTGTGGATCCCCACAAGGTCAGTGGTCTCAGCGTCCAGAACGTACCACCTTAGACAGGCATACCAGTAAGACCAGTTAGACCCTCATGAGACAGACCAACCAGTTAGACAATGAGTTACTGATCTATAAAGGAGCTGTACTGACTTTCCTGAGTGTGTTCCTATGGCGACCACGGCTCCAATGGGATGGAAGTCTGCACAGTGTCCATGCTCCTGAGGGAGGCACAAAGCTGTCAATCGTCAGCTGTTCATAAATAATGTGTATTCATTATTTAATCAGCTGTGAGCTTCACCTCCAGTGTGCGGGTCCACTGTAAACTGTGATCCACAGCGTTCCAGAGACAGACCGTCCGGTCCTGGGCACACGTGAGGAACATTCCTCTGGATGGGTGAGACGCCAAACCCCACAGCTCATCTGTGTGACCCTGAAAATATCACAACCCAAAATATGGGCACGCTCCGAGTCTCTTAAGTTGCATACATGTTTTCTTCACGTTTTTTCTTAGTATCTTAGTACCTCCCACAGAGGATGCATGCAAGAAAACCTTGCAAGGAGAGAGGAAACAAGGAAAGATGACTTAAGAATGAGATGTTCTTTCCTTCCCAGACAACAGTTGTCTAATGACACTTTACAACTAGAGCAAGTCTACACCAAACTCTTTAATTTGATTTTTAGAGAGACCCCGCAAAACCCCCATGTGCAAGCACTTGCAGCAATAATAACAGAGTATTGTGAAGTTTTAACAGTTTTTTTTAAATATTAACAATGATAGAAGTAGTAGTATTAGTAATAATAATGATGTAGAAATATGACAGGTAGTAATAACAGTGTTAAATAATTAACAGTGCTAACACAGCTAAATTATTAAATACCATAGATCGACGCTATCAATTCTGCTCTCTGTAGTGGCGAAATTAAGGAAATAGATTTCATATTTATTATAGTCACATAAAAGTTATGATGCAGATTTTTATCTCACCAACTCGATTTGTGATGAAGACGTTTATGTATGATGCATTTGGGAAGTTTCCAGGCCAGCAGAGAGACTCTGCGTCACAGCGTATGAGGAGCAGCTCTGATCCGTACTGATCTGGGATCTCACGGACGGAAACATGAACAGTCTGTCTAAACATCTGGTGAAACGCAGTTTTCAACAGCTGAGTTTGTGGTTCACCTGTCCAACTGTTTGTATTTCACCTTCACTTTTGACTCGGGACTACTCAGGACTAATGGGTCTCTCTGGATTAAAGACTAAATTAAAGGGTTTGGTCTGGAACTGCTTTGTTTAGAAATTGTCAGGAGGTAACTTTGTTGTGATTTGCTGCTGTATAAACAAAACAAATTGAACTGAACTACTAGACAGCTGACTGTCTGCTGATACATTCTGAAAACACCAGATCGATGAAGCAGTATTCTTAAGAATGGCAGTACCTTGTAAAGTTTGTTCTGGGTTGCACTCAGAGATACATGAACCATCTCTACTGGCAGAACCCATTTACAGTATTTATTCACTATTCATCAGGAATTATTAATATTCTGACAATTCATCCTTTAATGATCAGGATCATTCAGACTTGACAGCGCACCCACTGACAGACTCAACACAAACATCATGACGACATCATGTGGTCTCACCTGGACCTCAACCAGGAAACCATCGTTGAAAGTTCCTCTCAGGATGAAGTTGCGAGACGTCCCAACCAGAAACTCGTCCCCCTTGCCCTCGGACACAGCTCTAATGGTTCCATACTGATCCGGGACCTGTAGAGATGCACAGACATGCAGCCCGTGTGACCTCGGCCATGTGGCCTCACTTCACACAACCTGATGCATGTGATGCGTGGTGTGAATGTGTGACCTCAATGTCGCGGTCGGCTCGCAGCTCGTGGTCCCACAAGACGATTTTTCGGTCTTTTCCTCCTCCGGTCAGCAGAGTGCCGCTTCGCATCTCACACATACAGAACACACTGCCCTCATGACCTTTGACCTGCCGACTGATCTGAAACGCTGCACACACGTACAGGTAAGTCACACCTATCCTTTGCTGAACTGAACTGACTGTAAACGTGCAGGAATGGTTCCTGACAGAAAGAAACTGGAGGAAAACATCTAACAGCATCGCAAAATTCTGGTATATTTTAACAGATAAAAGAATATTTAATGTTAATGTGTGACATCTTGCAGAGGTAAACAGTTTTGCTGTACATGAGCTGCATAACTGCTGCATGCTTTTCAGTTGTGTTTCAAGTCATGAGTTTCCAGGTGCAGTTCCTGCAGCAGCCAGCAGAAGGCAGCAGATCACACAGAAAACACTTCCTGTTTCTTCAGGTTTCCTGTGCAATTCTGCTGCTGAAGCTGGATTTAACTTTTCATTTGTCCTGAGTGTTTATGATACAAACACCGATCCCTTTAACTTCTTTAGATGTTTGTGATCAGAGTCTGAACATGAACTGATCTGAGTCTGTTGTTGTTCTGCCAAATCATAAAAGTGAGCTGTGGTTAAAATGTTTCAGGGCTTGACACACCAATGAACTCTGATCTGATTCCAGTGCAGAACTTCACCAGAAAAACTTTTAATTTTTGGCAATGCTCCTCTTCAAACCAGTTTAACAACATGTCACTAAAACCATTAGAGACAAACACACACACACACGCAAACTCTGCTCCTGTTTTTTTCCTCAGTGTTCCATTGATATCATATCAGCTCAGTTTTCATTTGTTTCTCTAAATGAAAATTTTCTGTGTGTACAGGAAGGCTGCTGCCTCTCAGTGTGTAGTTTGTCATGTCAAGCTGAGAGCAGCATTAGTGTTAGGTTGGGGTTATGTCGCACACCACACAGCGCTTCACAGTTCCAACCGTCATTCACCAGACAGCTGTAATCAGTAACGAGTTGGAGCAGGTTCTGCTCCTTCAGTACGGAATCTTGTTTCTCTTTTTGTCCTGTTACTGCAATATACTGTTAATACAAACAAACAATTATGCTATGTTAAACTATGTTTCAAATTAAAACCCTTCTAGTGTTTCGGTGGACTTCACTTCTTAACAAGGCTTTCAAACATATGTCACCTGTTGTCCTGATGGATGGATGGGGACACTAAACTTCTGTTTATGGGCATGGGAAAAACTGCTGAGGCAAGTGCGACACCATACATAAAATTTGGTGCAACTGGTCTTTGTCTGGCTTAACATTAAACCATTCTGAAAATGTCCAACCCTCCCAGCAGCTGAGGTTTTGTCCAGTCTTTAAATAAAATCCCAAGTCCTCTTTGTCTGAGACCAAGACAAGACTGAGTACAAACACAGTCCATCCTGAGGTGAGACCAAGATCTGCAGAAAAGGGTCTCAAGTCCTGTAACCTGATGGTCAAGTACATTCATACACAACACTGATGGCTGAGCTCCATCGTTTCTACTGGACTTGAACTAGTAGCCTGAATGCTTTGCTGTGATGCCAGCACTAATGGGACAAAGTACTTCCTGTGATTTTGTGTAAATTAAAAGAAATTTTATTTCGGGTGAAAATGCTAAAAAGCTTCCCTTAACTACTGGACTCAGCTGCAATGTTTTGGCCTCTGCTTGACTTCGGCTGTTGAGGACTAACAGTGACATTTAAAGCAGTCATTAACATCCACAGACAGTAGGGTTGTTATGACATAAACATTTTCTAAGTCAGAAAAGCCCAGCAGGCACACAACAACATTTGTAAGTACTTACACCCTTTAATTTCAATAAAAAGAATCACATTTTGACCATAAAACTGAATCAGGATTTCCTCACCTCTGGGTCCCTTTCCAGTGGGTGTCTCAGTAGAGCTCCTCGTCCAGACTAGCAGGACTCCCCCAGAGTCTCCAGTCAGGATGTCTCCAGTACTCAGGAAGGCCAAACACTGAACAAACTTTGGCTTCTCGTATTTCTGAAAACAACAAAAAACAAGGTAGACCAGGACTTCAGACCAGAACACAGACTTCAACCTAAATGTAGACAGCAGGAAATGACTTACATGAAAAACACACAATACTGCAAGTAAGCATTCTCCTATATGCTGTTCTATACTGCAGAGTGAACACAGCATGTGGTGTCAGGACTGCAGGACTGGACCACAGCATTACTGTAGTACAGTATGTGTACTGTAGGCACCATACGACCGCTGACTGCATCAATGTGATATTAAAGTGTCTGTAGAGGCAATTATAAAGCACACTGTACAAATTTAATAGATGAAGCTGACATGAGATCAGGTCAGTCGGTTTTATCTGTAACAACAAAGTACAGTTTGACCAACAAAATTACATTTTTGAATGATATGGTTTGTTAGGAAGAAGCCATCGACGTGTTTTAACTGCAGTATGACGGCTTTTGAAAGATGAAAGTGACATATTTTGTCATTGGAGGGAACTCACTCCAACGAAATTCGTGCTCTGCATTTAACACACCCAAGTGACGTGCACACACACACAGCAAACCCGGGGCAGTGGGCGACCGCGTGCAGCGCCCGGGGAGCAGTGGGGGTTAGGTACCTTGCTCAAGGGTACCTCAGCCATGGACACCGGTACGGGGAATCGAACCAGCGATCCACCGGTTACGGGTCCGACACCCTAACCGCTGATCCACGACTGCCCTTTTTCTGTTTGCAACATCAGCGAGCACAGTTTGTTTTCAGTCATTCTGCTGATCTGAAGTCTGCTGTATCAGATTTTCAGCAGATTTTTATAATGAAACTAATGTGAGTGTAAAAAGTTTAATCTGAAGATTTGTTCCTTTGTGTTCAGCTGGGTGGAGCTTCCTGTTGCTCTGCTGATCACATTCCTCAGTCATTTGGCTCCAACAAAGTCATTCATCGTTTTGTCCATTCAATTTTTCAGCTTCAATTTTTATATCACAGCAAACAGATGATCTGAGACAAGGTTTTGATGTGTAGTTTTTCTCAGTGTGGTGTTTTTACGCTGTTAGGGTAACCGATGACAGGAAACCTCAAAGAACTGCACTGAGTAGTGCTGACACTCCAACCTGGATCCAACTTGTGTTTAAGTGTTTTCTAACATGTCTGAAGTGACTTTATGTGTCTTGCACAGATCAGATCAGACATCAGGAGAGTGTGTTTTTTTTTGTGTGAATCAGACTTCATATTTTTATCTGATGAGTCTAACTGGCCATGAAGAACTTAACCTGCACAAAATGGGTCATAACTGAAAAAAGAACTGATGGAAGAAAATCTCTTTGCAGTCAAAGGTTTTTCCTCACGTACAAATGATTACAAACGGCAGGAAAATGCTAACAAGCAAAAACTTTTAAAACTCTTCAGCTTCATCACGGTTGGTCTCTGCTCACTGAGTGGATTTTAAAGAAACCTGAAGAGGCTGCATTGAAATCCCAGCATTTAACTTGTTTTTAATTTTTTTTAACTATTTCTCTCTATGTCTTGAGATTTTTTATTAATATTATTTTGGATTTTATTATACAAAATTTTTTGTATTTCTAAATTCTCCTAAAACACAGTATCAACCACAATACAAAAAACATAATGTGCTGCCACAGATACAGTTAAAACATCTTGGTCAACATTAATTACAAACTTAAATCAAATAACGTGAAAAATTGTCTCCTTACCCCAAAGATTCCTTGTTTCCGAGCCAGCGAGGTCCCAGTCCAGGTCCAGAAGAAGATGTGGGACTTTCCACAGGTGACAATGGTGTTCGGGTCAGTGGGGTGGAACTCCACAGCCAGCACCACCTCGTTAGTGGTCTGAAACGGATTTACTCAGTCAGAGACCAGCCAGAACCAGTTGAAACCAGTTAGAACTAGTAAAAGCCCACAGGAGCCAATGCCAGAACAATAATGTGCAAAAGTGTCAACAGAGACAGGAACCAGTGAGTGAGAGCTCACCTTGATCTCAGCGATCTTTGATTTCTTCTGCCAATCCCAAACTGTCAACATGTGATCGTTACAGTCGTCAATAACACTCAGGTGCTGACCAGAGTCCTGAAAGAGAGACATAATGTGAGACAGAAGGGAGACACCCAGAGACAAATGTGAGGCAAAATTTCTGAAGCTTTTTGGATAAAAGCATTTTATAAACGTAGCCACTGAACAAATTTTCAGGGTTGAGTCAGGCTCCCATGATGCACCTGGGTGATACTCACAGCTTTAGAGAAAGCCAGAGAGCCTACGCCTCGCTCAAATGTTCCCAGACCGATGACCTGCAGAGTGGAAAGACTGACGCTGTCCCAGATACGAACGTGAGGCTGCAGCGCCTGAATAAACACACACAGTGCAGTTACCTTCATCTTCCCCATCATGATCGTTATGGACATTTTAAGGACATTTTTAGGACCCATAAGTCATGTCTTGGATCTTTTAATCATCATGAGTCTCTAAATCTATGTGTTTTAAGTCTGCATGTCACAGCTGCTGTTCTTCATATTTTACATTAAAATATGAAACTAATGTGCAGACCGATTGAGTAAACAGGTTTAAACACGACTAACCAGACGTGTGTTCAAACATTTGTTTTGCAGATTCTTGGTGATTTGCCATCTGGCAACAACACGCACAGAAATGTTAAATTGATAATCTGGCAGCAGATATTACAGCTGGGGGGCAACAAGCTTTAAAATGATCGTTCACCCTTTCTTAAATGTTATAATGATATTATTATAAGGTGTATAATGTGTCATAGTTCTTGTTTTCAAAAGTCACCTATTTAGTTGTAGTCTCAGTTAACAGATATTTTTTTTGCTTAAGTTCCCTTCCTATCTGTTCAACATTAGATTGAGTTCAGCTAGAAAACATTGAAGTTCAGATACAAGTCGCTCTTGTCCTCACCCGTCCGTCTTTGTCCACTCCTGCAATCTGTCCTGTAGCAATCCGGATCTTATCTGGATGGATGGCCAAACTGACAGGAGAGAGACAGAGACATGATATCACAGACATGTCACCACAGAACAGCCTATAGGAGAACAGCAGGTGATTTTCTCACCACTTGACACAGTCAGTGTGTCCCAGGTAATGTCTCTGAGTTCGCTCTTCGTAATTAAACAAAACGACGACAGAGGCGATGAAGTAAACAATCTCTCCAGTTGGAAGGAGGTAAACGTTTGCTCTACAGTCTCTGCCACGATAACCGTACCTGCAGAAAGTCAAGGAAGCACCTAGGAAATACTTGGATGTTCATTACTCAGTATTATAAGACTGAATAACCACACAACCCTAACCCGGATGACAGTTAGATCATCTCAGCAGCCTTTTCCATAGCCCCAGTTAGGACTTCGGGCAAGAGAACAAACCTCAGAGTCATCTTTCTGAGGGTGGGGGAGGAAACCCACACTGTTTTGCACTGGGGGGCAGCCGTGGCCTAGAGGTTGGAGAAGCGGCTTCTGATCAGAAGGTCGCTGGTTCGATTCCCCCACCGGACGGGCAGGAAAAATTTGAGTGTGGTGGAGTGATAATGCCACCCCCTCCATGGCACTTAACCTCCAATATGCTCCCCGGGGGCGCCTGATGCTGCCCACTGCTCCTGTGTGTGTTTCACTGCATGTTGCATGTTGCATGTGCGTGTGTTTCAATCAGTGATGGGCTAAATGCAGAGAAATAATTTCCCAGCTTGGAATTAATAAAGTAACTTAAATTAAAAAAAAATTAAATTAAATTAAATTGCATGATTGTTATGTTGAAAGGTACGTATCCATCTTCAACTTTCACCTGATGATTAAGCTGTCGCCCTTTTCCAAATCAATTCCAAGTTGTTTTCACTGAACGTAAACCAGTTTAAAACATCTGTTGAGTGAGATGTACTTTATAAAGTAATTCCTATTATTGGTGATCAGCACTTCTTGTCCAGATGCCCTCTGTGTACACAGTGAAGGATACACCCACTCCAGCTTGAGTCTCTCTGAGGGAAGCTCAGTCCGAACGTCCTCGTAGTTGTCCACATCTGATGGGATGAACATGGTGATCGGTCGACCACGCATGAACATCTTGATGGTGTTCCCCTCTGAAACAGCCAATAGACAAAGAGGCATGAAAACACACTGGAACAGAAAGGCAGAGAAAGAAAGGATTGTGGAATAAGAAAACATTTATCAGAGCCACAGGATACTGCTGCTGACTGAAAAACTTCTCATCAACATTTACGCTTGATTAAATTCAGATACACGAGAGGTGACAAGAAATCTCACCGTTGTCGTTTGGAAACAAACACAAATACTGAACTCAATTCAACGAGACAATTTATCATCAGCTCTAATCCTTTCTTGTTGGCTGCCTCCAATCAGATTAGAAGAAGCTGTCAGAACAGGAAACGTTAAAGGTCTCAGTTTGTTTCAAACTGTGCAGATCATCAAATAGCTTCTGATCTTCTGAAATAAACTGAGACCTTGAAAGTTCTGTTGATTCAGTCAAAAAAACCAATATGAGTCAGTCAGACAGTGAGGGACAGGTGAGGAAGCAGTAATGCTGTGCAGGTGAAGCAGGCAAAGCAGATCAGACAGAAAATCCTGCTGTGTCATCATTTACTTCCATTGAATCACGTTAAAAAAACCACTGAGTTAATGTCAATGATTTGACAATCCCAGCAGCGTTTCATGACATGCTTTACATTTAAATTGTAGCTGGTCCTTTAATAATTCTTCACACCTGGCCAGTAAATAACTTTCAGGTACCACCTGCTAGGTCTTCTATGGAGGTAAAGGAGGAGCAGGGCAGAGCCACAGGTGTGCTATCACCTAATCAGGCTGCAGTAGAGAGCGAGGCTGACGACGTAAAGCAGAGAGAGAGAGAGAGAGAGAGAGAGAGAGAGAGAGATGTGATTCGTCCAGGGCAGAAATGGGCGAGGTTAATCCAGCTGCTGTTAGGATGTTAGCATTAGCCTGTCGCTATCCTGCTATCCTAACTCATCAGGACTTACCTGCTTGGCTGTTTTTCTCTCGGGTCGACATTTTGGCTGGTTTGAGACAAAGACATTATCACTCAACAACATAACAATAACACAGCGAGGACAAACAACACAAACAACAACAAGCACTAGGAGCAGGGAGACTTGTGGCCTGTACTACAAAGCTTTGGCAGTTATCTTCAGAGTTAAGATGGTGGTTCGCCTCTTACATCACCATGGTAACCTGGCAGATCTAACCTGCTATACTGATCAAAATCACTGACCAACCAGGTCCTTGGAAAATGTCATCATCATCACTGAAAGAACCTGGAGTTCACCTGTCTGCTTCATTTGTTTTCCTGTCAAAGTTGTTTCATGGTGCTTTCATATACGGAGATCATCCTACAACACAGACTGACTGGAGTACTTCGAAGATATGAAAGTACTACATTGAATTAGATTTTTATTTGCTCAATCTCACCATGAGATTCAGCTGAAAGAATTAAAGAGTAAAACACACCATTACGAACACACAGAGGAATAGACAAGTAACTACAGTCAAATCAACTCATGTCCTTCGTATGAATTGCGAGTTTAACTTCTTTATATCAGTCTAATGTTACAGTTTGTAAAGTCTGCTGCTCTGCTGTCACAACACTTTCCATGTTTGTGACTGGCCAGGTTCTGCAAACCTCCTCTTTTGACGCACTCATAAGCAATCGGTGAAATCTGGGTGGACGTAAAGAAATGGTTAGTTAGTTATCTCATGACACTTTCCAATTGGAGCAGGTCTAGACCAAACTCTTTAATTAAATTAAAAGTGATCAAGTCTGTGTTTGGAAAACTGGAACAGAGTGAGAAGAACATGAGAAATAATTTGCAGCCAACAACGTTGTGAATGATCAGAAGACCATATTTAGTGTTTTGTCTGATGATGAACAAAATATTCTGAACATGTGATGCTGTTCATCAAAGCTCATGCAAAACCTCAGCAGGCAGAAGAACCGCAGTTCCTGAATGATCTATTCAACTGAAATGTTCAATCTACTCATCTATAAAATTATGTACCGATACTGATTAACTGACACTTTTGTCCCTGTCAGGATCCTGTAGGAACAATGTCACAATGTTCCCACTGATATGATTTGTTATCCCTCATCACAGGTTACCATGGTGATCTGATGACATGACTGACTTTGTGGTACAGACAACAACATCAACATCATCACAGAGCCGTCACAGGAGAAACAAACTGAGCGTGAAGCTGGTGGCTGCTTCTTATTGGCTGTCATATGTGACCATGATGATGATGATGATGATGATGATGATGATGACTATGGTATGGGGTTAGGGTTTATGATTAATAAAATTAATATTTATGATTAAGATGATAAATCTGTTTACCTTGACTGACCGCCATGTCTTTGTGTCTGAAAAGAGGCAGCAGATAAACATCAGTTAGTACTGATGACCGTTGATTAATCAAGCGCGAATAGTGATCAGCTTATGAGACAATGTGAATGACAGAACCCACCTAGATACAAAAACCTGATTTTAAAAACAGTAAAAAAGATCAAAGACAAAAACAAATAGAATAACTGAGTTCTGAAATAAAACTTAAACTCCTGTAAAGGTACTTTCATTTTCAGATTCTTTATTTTATACTTTTTAAATGTCTGTATCTTCAAATAAACAACTTTTACTATTTTTGCCTATCAGGGCAAATTCAAATACCATCAGTCCATGTGACAATAAATCACTGAGTTTTCTCTTTGGTATCCTTCAGTTTTTCTTGAATTTCACTCTTAAATTACTTAAAGTCTTAAAAATCAGTACTGGTTAAGCTACACTTTATTTTATATCGCAATACTCCTTTCACACTGGACCGAAAACCCTCAAACACCTACTAACATCTGCCTTTTGTCTTCAGTCTGAAACGGTCCAATCAGTAGTCATTCCTGAGTCACATGACAACAACAGTCACAGGCTTTTATCTGCTCCAGGTCTAACTGGTAGTGACGGAAACACGACACCCAAGAAAATGCTTCTCCAATCATCAACATTGTTGCTTTCAGTTTGAAAGAGAGGCCGACGTAAAAGATATAATAATTTACCACAGTGACGATGTCACTGGTCTGAATGATTTACCTGAATAATACTGAGCATGTGCAACTCTCAACAGAGACGGGAAGGAAACGAGATGCAGACATCAGCTCGGCTTAATGATTCTTTAACCTAAGATTTAACATCCTCTGGGCTAAACTACATTCATTCATTCACACTCTCAACCAATCAAATCACTGTCTTCATCACTTTCTTTGGTTTTAACAGCTGAGTTTATGTAAGACAAAGTCTGAACGTTTAATCTACTAATGTTACCAGATTTATTTTATAAAGCAGAATATTTTTAATCGAAAACAAATCTCTTGCTGGTGTCCATTTTTAACTTATTAATATCATCTGTCAAGATGATAAAGTATTCTGTTTTTCACTGATCAATAAATTAATCAATAAAAACGTTTGGGTACTTTATGAAAACTATCTTAGTTCTGTAAATGTTGACTGTCAGTCTGTCTGAAAACTTCTGTAATGTTTCAACACATCTGTGTGTGTTTGTGAGTGTGTGTTTACTTCTCTGCGTTCTTGACCACTTTGGAGAGCAGTTTCGAGGTGGATGCAGCTTTCACCAGTTTATTCCTGTTTTCCTCTGAGGTGTCCCAGGTGCTGCTCTGAGAACGTTCCATACCTGAGGATCGCTTTACACTGGGGCCCCTGAACACACACACACACACACACACACACACACACACACACACACACACACACACACACACACACACACACACAGAGTATCACGGCAGTGCTCTAACGAGAGGATAATGAGGAGGAAGTCACTTTGAGTCACTGAGCTTCACTTTATCTGCAGTTCAGTTTAACGTGTCATTTCTGACTGAGTTTTTTTTTTTATTGGTTAATGTGTTGTGTTGAAACCTGTAAACATGACAACAAACAGAATCAGTCAGCACTTCAGCTGTTGATGACAACCTCAGTAAGAATCAAAATCAGCCAATTCTAACTGCAGAAACCAGAGCACGAGAGACAAAGCTTCTCTCTGCAGTGGGATTAAATAAGAATCTATCACGAGATCGGGTCGGGAGTCCAGTTGTGAGCTGCCACAGTGTTACATGATGCTAGTTGACTGCAGGGTGCTTAGTGTCAGTAACCCTCTGGATTATCTACTAAGTTCTGCGTGTTCAGTCCTGGTGAGTCATTGTGGTTCTGTGTAGAGTGTCAGTCTGTCTAGTGCAGTATACAATTTAAAATGGCTTTTCAGAATAAATAATAGAAATACAGCCTGGGTAGGGGCAGCCTGGTAGCTCACCTGGTAGAGCAGGTAGCTTACCTGGCAGAGTGTGTAGCCCATGTTCCAAGGCTAAGTCCTGGGTTTGATTCCAAATCACAGTCCTTTGCTGCATGTCTTCCCCTCCCCCTCCCCCCTTCCTATCTATCAGGCTATAATAGCCCAAAAAAACAAGAGAACAAATACAACTACTGAGTCTCAGGTCGGGTCAGGTCAGGTCCACATTTGGTCTCAGTTTTAGGCCAATGCAGAACTCTGTGTCTCTTGTTGGACTATAAAATGTGAAGTTTGTCGTGAGGGTGATCCTCTTAACCCAAGAGGCCTTTAAAATCTTAATGGATAAGGACACTTCAGGACCATATGACCAGTAGACAGAACAAACGGTGAGCAATCTATCTATCATGCTTTTACCAACAACCTGTTAGATATGTCATCAATTTAAAAATCATCATTTTGTTTAAAGAGCTGCAGATTCGGTTTGTGATTCTGTAGATAAAAATGTCAATGACTCAGAGTTAAACACATGACCCTGGAAGATGTTAGTGAGCTGGGAGACTGAATCAGAGACTGAAGCCATAAGCTGCAGAAGACCTGCTGGAGGAGGAGGAGGAGGAAGCTGGGATGAGAACACATTAGTGGTTTTTATAAAATACACACAGCACAGCCTCAACTTTCTACCAGCAAAGAGTGAAGATGAGCCAGAGGGAAAGAGAATTCAGGAAGCTACAGAAGCTGTAGGAGACCACAGGGCACTCCAGGTTAACCAGTAAACCTAAGGAAGCTCTTGGATCAGGAAAGTCCCTTTAGGGGGAGGAGATTAGGGCTGCCTCTAACAATTATTTTCATGATCAATTAATTTGCCGATTATTTTCACTATGAATCCACTAATCATTTAGTCTACTAAATGTCTAAAAATTGTGAAAAAATTTGGTCCAACCAACAGTCCAAAACCCCAAAACTCTTCATTTACTGTTTACATGTTTGCTTACAAAAAGGACTGAAACGATTCATAAATTATCAGAAATTACTTGTCATGGCAGCTCAGATCCTCAGGGGAAGGCAAATATTATTATTATAAAATATTATTAGTTTGGATGAAACACACATAGTTCGGGCTAAGCTTTCTACCAGTGAGAGTAAAGTGGATCTCCAGGGACCTTCCTGACACCTTCTGCAACTACAGGAGGCCTCTGGAAGCTCCAGGATCTATGGAAAATCCCATGAGATTCCAGAAGTCCCAGGCTTCCTAGGATCCCATGAAGGCCTTAGGAAGTTCCAGGACTCCAGGATCTCTAAGAGGTCACTCAGACCTGCTCGTGAGGAGCCATGGTGTGTTTAGCCTGTCAGGAGCAGCTCTACCTGAGCTGGTCAGGTTCTCGGGTATGGGACTGTGGGTCCTTAATTTGCAAGTTAGTTATCACGCAAGGAGTGATGTCAGAGCAGCCTTAGCAAGAAGGGAGGTTAGATACAGCCAACAGATTGCAAAGTGGAACCTTTTTGGGGGGGCGTGGCCTTTACTGCTGTCAGCAGACTGAGTTGGTCTCTGGGGGGTCTGGGGGGTCTGAGGGGTTTGGGGAGGATCGGGAGAGGACGGAGAGGGGGATGAATCCTTTGGGCGAGTAGGCTCCTCACGTTCCTGGATGTCCTCCATTAGAGACCGCTGGCTGCTGGTCTCCTTCTTCCTGTCTGCTCCACTGTGGACAAAACCAGGACCGTGAGAGACCACACACTACTGATTCTTCTGTTTTTTCTGGTTCTACTCTATATTAACTGATTCTAACATGTTTCTACTGATTCTACAGTGTTTACTGCAAAGATTCCAACCACCAAAATCCACGAGAGACCGCTGGCTGCTGACCTCCTCCCTCTTGTCTGTTTCACTGTGGACAAAACCAGGACTGTGAGAAACCAGCATACATCATCTAATTCTACAGTATTTCTATTCATTCTACTGCTTCTATTGTACTACTGATGATTCCCTTCCATTCTGGAAGACTGAAGAACTGCAGAAGACCAAGACTGTGCCAGAAATTACTACTGCACCTCTACTGTTTCTACTGTGTTCCACTTAGTAATCTCACTGAATAAGAGCCAGCTGCTACTCAGGTGTATTGCAGCGATTCAACCTAATCTCTGGCTGCTGGCGGATTCCACCGGTTAATACTGGATACATAAGAGCACTGGGATCATGTCTCAAATAAACCCAGTCAAAACAGCAAAGAAATTAATTGTATCAGTAACATGAGCCAGATTAATCAGATGTGGTCTGTAGACAATCTAGAAGAAAGATATCAAGGTGCTGTGGAGAAAAACCACCAGAGAAGCAGACAGCAGATAAAAAGATTCAAACAAAACTGCAATAAAAATTGACTCAGAGATGAACTCATTAATATATATATATCATCATCAATATCATCGTCACCAGACTGGTGTATCCTGATGGAATGATAGAGAGTGTGTGTGTGTGTGTGTGCGTGTGTTCACCTCTTGGCCGCAGATGACACCGTTTCCTTCCTGGTGACGGAGGTGGAGTCTCTCTTTCGTCCAGATGTCCCTCCATTAGCAATAGAGGACATCGAGTAGGCTTCACGCAATGCAGCACCACCTGCAGGGGGCAGCACTCTGTTGTTGACACTGACCATGACCAGTTGAAAAGTGAATTATTTCTGAAATAATGTCCCATGGTGGTCCACGGGAGGAGGGGGTACATTCCTCTCTATTAATGTGATCTTCCACTCAGCATATGTCACAGATCTATGCAACACTTGAAGCACCAAGTCTCTAACACAAGTTTCTCAAACTATCTCTGAAACAACAACACATTCTCATCTGTTGAGATGAAAAGACGCTTTTAGCTGAAACCCGAGCATCAATCAGGTTTTTGTTCATGCTGATAAACAGGCCCAAGAGAAAACTCTGCCAGAGTAATTGACCATCTTGCAGCTGCAAAGTGTTGCATCAGTCACCTGCTGTCATCAGTCAGCATGGGAAAACTTGAACATGCATGAATCAAATGACATACAACAGTTAATAATACATAAGTGTTTCATAGAGGACAAAACAATCAAGTTAATATTTACCAGTTACAACTTAATGTTGTGTTTTTCTCATGTGATAACAACTTCTGGATCCAACAACATCACACTGAGTTTTATCAGACTGACCAGTACAAAACAATAAGTCTTACCTTTCCCTCCATGTTGTTTCTTGGTTGAGGAGGCAGCAGAGATTTCGGAGGCAGCAAGGCGGCGAAGGACGTCAGCCAGAGCTGCTTTCATTACCGTCAATTCATCCTCCTGCTGCTGAACACGAAGCTCCAGAGCAGAAAGACGATCGTTGACATCTGAGACACTCGCTCCAGACATACTGTCATCTGCAGTGAGACAGGGACACTGGATCATAACACAATAGTATTAGACACAAAAATGGTCTTTGGGGAGATGTCCAACATGGTCCTTTTTGTCTCAGTTGGCTGGACGGATGTGTTCTTTTTTGACTGACTGTAGAGTGCTGGTGTACCACTGTAAGCCTGCAGCCCACACGTCATGGGCAGACAGTGAAGTACTGACAAGTAAATATGGTGGTACGTGTATATGAATACAGTCCTTTGAGTATTTTCTTCAATGTATATACTCATGGAACTGTCAGGCTGTGTTGCAAGTTTTATTTTTTTTTATTTAAATTATTTTGTAGGTATTATTTTTGTTTTATTGTTTTCAGGTATGCCCTCCAGCTGTTTGTCACATACAGTGACACTCAGTATAGGGTAGTCAAACATCCTGTCTGAATTTAATTCGTCCCTGAGGAGCAGCACCACCACCTCACGGTGTTGCCAGTCAGCTGCAGACAGCGGCTTCACGAAAGGCACCTACAAAGGTGTTTCAATGTTGCAGCATGTGAGAACATGCCAGCACCACACATCAGCCAATCGAACCCAAGACCTTCTGGCCGTAAGGCAATGGTGTCAACCACTGAGCTGTAGGCTACCAGTACATGAGGTAACATCCAGCACTGAGCACACTGATAACCTGCTGAGAGCAGTTTACCTCAGGTAAATCTTAACCACCTTTGATGGTACAGCTTAAACAGGAAGTAACACTGTAGTGTCACTACATTAGTCCACAAGTCAACTGAATCACAGCCTTCAGGTGGGTGTATGTGTGCGCACGTATGGGCAGGGCTGCTTTGTGTGTCATTTCACAGTTGTTCCTCACATTCCTGAGCTCTAAGCTCCGCCCCTTTACAACGCACATACAAAGCATTATTCAGAGACAAAAACTGCTTGTGTCTCTCTCTTCCACTGACCAACACACACACTGTGTGTCACGTCCCGTCACACTCAAAGATCATCACAGAAAATCAGCTTTGATTTTTGAATTGATAAACACGACGTTGACATGTGACTGTGGCTCACACTATGATGTCCATGACAAAGTGAATGCAGCTCAACTTCACGTGGCAGAATGTTTCTGACTGAAACATTTAAATCTGAAAAGTTTGTGAATCTGAAGGATTTTAGACTAATTAGTTTGTGCGGCAGCAGGGCAGGATTCAGTCCTGCAGACGCTGCATGTGTCTGCATGTTAGCTTAACTACCACACACACACACACGTCTTTCTATGCTTGTGAGGACTTAACCTTAGGTGATGCAAAGCCTGACTTAAACTTGAATCCGACCAGAACCTAAACCAGGTCTGAACCTTCACAGTCCTCACAGTAAACGTTCTGCACTGGGACGCCTTTCTGACATTACGTTTGGCATCTGCGGCAGACAACCACTTCATGAAAGGGGCGCAGTGACATCACACCCACCTGAGTGAACTTCCTTTGTTTTACCTGAAACAGCGTGAACCCTGACAAGCTCGTTGATGTTGATGTCTTTGCAGGCATGCAGACTGTGTTGGTTCAGGAGAATAAACTTCCTCCCGATGTCTCAACTGCTGCAGAGATGACATCACACCTGACATTCTCAGGTGTGTGAGGTGCAATTTACATGAAATGGTCCTAATAAATCTTAAAACACAATCACTTTTTACCTGACAAAATGTTTTAGCTAGCAGCTCGTTCAAACTTCAGTAAATTTAAGAAGTCCAGCTCGTTTAATTTGTTTAAGTGAATTAATCAGAGCTTTTTTGTGCCAAATGTGCACAAAATTTTCTGCACAAATAACAGTTTTGTTATTGTGGCTGATTTGAGTCCTGTGGGCTGCAACATAGGGCCTCCATGGACCAGACTCACTCCAGCACATCCTGCGGATGCTTGATCGGATTGAGATCTGAGCAGTTTGGGGGTCAGGTCAGCACCTGGAGCTCTACATCACCTTCCTCTGCTCGAGCCCTTCCTGAACAGTGTTTGGGAGGTGGGGGATGAACACAGGACACACGGTTTCCCTCAAAACCCTGATGATCAATGGTCACCTCATCCGTCACCCATTTGAATGTTGTGGTTGATCAGAGAGGACAATACAGACACGACTCTGACTACTTCCTGAAACACACTCGCTCACACACACACACACACACACACACACACACACACACACAGGAGGTGTGAGCTGACTTCATAAATAAATAAATCATTTCCTGAGTCTTTGTTCTACTGATCAGAGTCCACACAGTCCTGTTCCTGTTCAGCATTTGAACATTTGACAGAAACAAAAACTGGGTTTCAGATCTGACTGTAGCCTGAACTTCCTGGTGGTCTCTAACAGATCCAGGTCTTTGGGGGGTCCAGACTCTGAACTGTCTCCTTCAGGAGGAGCTGTTGGTTTTGTTGCCCTGCAGCCGCCGGAGGGGCGGTGCAGAAACCTTTTGATAAATACAGCAGTGACACGTGTAAAGCCGCCAGAGGCGCGTATGGCTCTCCCAGTCCCGCCGCTGCACGCACCGGTGACCAGGTAATGTTTGGGGCGCGAGAAGTGGTCTGGACTTACCTAAACTGCCGGTGAATCCGTCCATTTTCTGGGAGAAAAGCGGGAGTCCGGGCCGGAGGCCTGCGGGAGGCTTAGCGCACACTGCGGGCCTCCGTCCGGGTTTTTCCTCCGCAGCAGGAGGAGGAAGAGCCGAGCCGAGCGAGGTCTGTCCCCGCCGCGCTGCCTGCGGTGTCCGTCCGTCCGTGAGGCCGAAGATCCGTCGCTTTCCCGCGGGAGAAGAAGAAGACGCAGCTCCCCGGGAATCCGACGGCGGAGAGACGAGCGAGAGAAGCTGCGGAGGAGCCGCAGACACGACGGACCGACGCTGCTGCGCGTTTCCGACTCCGCCTGTTCTGGCAGCGCGCGCTTCCCCCGCAGGAGGAGGAGGAGGTCACAGAGGGAGAGACAGCTCAGGTTTCAGGTTTGTCTGTAAAGTTTAAGCAACAGCGCCGATCGGCGGTCACTCACTGCAATCACTCAGACAGCAACAGGGGGAAGTGACGCAAAACATTTTAGAAAAAAAAAAGTTCAGTTTAAAAATATAGTGAGGATGGGGTCAAGTCCAGTGAGACTTCTTTTCCTTTGTGCTGTCGCCACAGAGAATCATCTGCTTCCATCTGCTAACCCGTCCTATCCTGTGTATCCACTGCCCTCACACCAAAACCTTCATGTTCTATTTCACTACATCCATAAACCTCCTCTTTGGTCTTCCTCTAGACCTCCTATATTCACTTTCCCTCCTCTGAACATGTCCAAACCATCTCAACCTGGCTTCTCTAACTTTATCTCTGAAACATCTCACATGAGCTGCCCTCTAATGTACTCATTCCTGATCCTGTCCATCCTGGTCACACCCAAAGAAAACCTCAACATCTTCAGCTCTGCTACCTCTAGCACTTCCTCATGTCTTTTCCTCAAAGCCACTGTCTCTAAACCATACAACATTGTTGGTCTCAGCGCTGTCCTGTAAACCTTTCCTTTCATTCTTGCTGGTACTCTTTTAACACACACCACCTCTTTTCTACAGTCCCCGTTGCTCTAGACTGTTGACCTAAGTACTTAAAGCCCTACACCTTCTGTACTTCTGCTTCCTGTAACCTTACCATTGCACTTGGGTCCCTCTCATTCATACACATGTATTCAGTCCTGCTTTTCCCTTGTTCTTGAAAATCAGCACCAAAATGCTCCTCCTCTATTCCTCAGGCATCCTCTCACTCGCTAAGATCTTGTTAAACAAATCAGTTAAAACCCCACTGCCATCTCTCCCAGACATTTCCATACCTCCACATGTATGTCAACAGGACCAACCACCTTCCCACTCTTCATCCTCTTCAAAGCCATAATAACTTCACCCTTACTAAACTTTTCTACCTCCCGCTCAACAATAGTTGCCTCTTCAACTCTTCTTTCCCTTTCGTTTATCTCATTCATCAGTGCCATGAAGTACTCCTTCCTTCTCCTCCTTCTTTCCCTCACACTCCTGTCCCCCATCAACACATTTCCATCACTATCATTAATCACCTATCAAACCCCTATTACTTTTCTACCTTTCTCCCTGATCACTTTAGCTGTAGTTACCCAGTCACCTGGAAGCACCTCCTGACCACCCAGAACCTGTCTCAATTCCTCCTTGAAAACCACACAGCACTATTCCTTTCTCAACTTCCACCACTTTGTCCTCTGCTCCGTCTTTGCACTCTTCATCTTCCTCACCACCAGTCATCCTACACACCACCATCCTATTTTGTCCAGGTACGCTCTCTCCTACAACTACTGTACAATCGCTAATCTCCTTCAGATTACACCTTCTACACAAGATATTGTCCACCTGTGTGCTCCCGCCTCCGCTCTTATATGTTCCTCTAAGTTCCAGCCTCTTCTGGAAGAAAATGTTCACTACAGCCATCTCCATACTTTTCACAAAGTCTACCACCCTCTGTTCTTCTGTTCCTCACCTGAACACCAAACCTGCCCATCACTTCCTCATCACCACTATTCCCTTCACCAACATGTCGACTGAAGTCTGCACCAATCACCACTCTCTCACTTTAGTTGTGATGCTGTGTGAAACGAAACCCAAGGTGATGCTCTGCTTTTTGACCGATGCTGCTGACTTCTCTAAGACAGACTGAAACAAAGTGTTGAAGTGTGCAAACCACATTACAAACTGTTTTTGGAAATCAGGGATATCACGTCCACAAGGGACAGAAACAGGACCATCCAAACTGTTACCAGCACAAAGTTCAACAGCTAGTGTCTCTGATGTGATCTTTACATCAGGTTCGGAAAACATGACAGAGTGACAGGTGCTGATGTCTTCACGGACAATTAAGACAATGAAAACACACTGTGTGTTATGATGTTATACTGATCAATACAACTTCTTCTCAAGATTTGGTGTCTTTGTTTGAGTGTTGTTCAGATAATTAAAATTTAAATACTGTTTCACCTTTATCAGTTCATGGATAAAAAAAACATGTTTTTAAATAAAATATGAAGAAATAAACTCAGGCCAAACTGTTTTAATTGCATTGAATATAAAAAGACAAAAATTCACGTTTATAAAAAACAGAATACCTTCAGAGTAAAAGCTGACAAACTCAAAACAGAAGTTAAATCATTAAATTATCAATAAAACTTCAGCTAAAGCAGGAGATTGAAATGATAATTCAGATTTCTCTCTGGTTTGATTTCTCTGGTTATTAACACAAAAACTCTTCAACAACAAAACTTTAACGTGAATCCAGTGTCAATAAAACTCTTATTCTTCAGACATTTTAAAAGGAACAACCTGATTCTTCTGTGGTTTTTGTGCTGCTGCTGAACCTTTATCAGTTATCCAATGAGGGGGCACTGTACATACCAGCAGGTGTGTACATAGATACAAAAGATGTTTGACAGACACGGTGACCATTGATTAAACAAGAAAATAATAAGTCAGGGTTAGGGTTAGAGATTCAGAAACTGACAGAGAGACAGAAACAAAAAAAAGACCTGAGTTAAACATGAAAATGACGAAGATGAAGTAGGCACTGAACGGTGAACAGCCAATCAGGTCAAAGGTCACATTGGTTCGATACACATTCACAGAGAAGATCAAAACAGCTGCATTCAAAGTTTGTGTTCCATCTTAAACTGCAGGAAAAGTGAAGGCAGTCTTGTGCTGAGCAGGCGCTCGTCTGTTAGACGATAAAAAACATCAACAAAAAAAAATACAAACAAAACATCAGCACAATGTCACATTTTCACAGAGCCACAAAGTCCAGATAGACTCTTGGTCAGGACCTCTGAGGCTCAAAGCAAGAACTGATGACATGATGTGAAGACAGACGGAGAAGAAGAAGAAGAAGGCACGTCTGACTGAAGAAACTTGGTCCAGTAATACCGACTGGAGGCTCCGCCCTCTGCAGGCGGAGCTTCAGTAGCTGAATTTGACCTTGTCGATGTCAGAGATGAGAGTCCTGGCCAGGTAGATTCCCACCATCTGATAACAGGTAAACAGACACATCAGGTATGGAACTGTGAGTCTGAGTCCACAGAAAGCTGTGACCAGTACAAACCAGTAAGAGGGCAACACCGTTGTTCCTCTCTTGATCAGTTATCAGAGTAACTATGACCACTGACTAACATAAGGCCTTCAGTAGTATTACACAGCATGTGGGGCAGTACACAGTATTGTTGGAGTAGCAGTACTGTGGCAAAGTATCTGTACCTGCAGCAGAGAAATGACGATGAAGACGATGGCCACAGTGTAGAGATTTCCTGGTAACCAGTCTTCCAACGCAGCGATGCAACCTTTAACATAGATCTGATCACTCCAGTCCCTCTGCAAACAAACATTACACAACATTAAGGAACACTACAGAACATGTTCCTGTGGAATATTAACTCCAGACTCCAGACCTGCTTTGACGCTAAGAAAAATAAAAACAACAGACGACCTGTCCTCACTGACTGCAGCTTCCTGAAGTGCATCTAAATCCTCAGACTGACTTCCTGTATACAGTCATGTGTTTGACAGAGTCCTGAACCCCCTCCCATTGTCACACTCGGTCAGGATCCTCCCACCAGTTCACCTGTAGACTGGTCCAAATTGTTGTTTTCTGACCAGTACACAATTGTCCCAGTCTGTTGTTGTCCTTACTGGTTTGAACTGTGTTGCTTCTGTCTTTAGACTGTTTTTAACTGAGCATCAGTCAAAAAGCACAGCATCCCCTTTGGTTTTGTTGTACACAGCATCACAAGTGTTCCAGAACTAGGGTAGAACGACATGTTCCCATGAGAACATTAGAACATTTCATTAGTGTTCTAACCCGAAAGCGTTAATGGTTGAGTAGACCTGTTCCTGTTAAGGTACGTTAACAATGTAGGTTTACTACAGCAAAGACATTCCTTCTTTCCTGTTAGAACATCAACAAAGTGTTCCTGCGAGAACACAGACACAACATCAAAGAAATGTTCCTGCTAGAACATGTTCCTTTTATAATATTATTATCTCAGATCAGAACACAAGAAGGACGATCCTCCCAGAGTTCTAAACAGAACATGACAGGGACAGGAACATATTTTTTAAAAGTTTTTAACAGCTACAAACTCTCAGTAGCTGGTGGGACCGTTTTGTGTTGGCACCTGACTGAAGGCAGATTTATGTTACACCAGAGACAGGAAGATGATGATGATGAAGATGTCAGTGATGGAAACACCTCTACTCCAAAACGTTGACCCTCACCTGTCTCAACAGGAAGTTACATTTAAAGAACAGGAAGTGACCTCACCTTTGGTTTGTTTCTCACGTCGTAGCCACACTGAGTGTTCACCACTGAGTCCTAAACAAATGCATAAATTGTTGTCAGCTTCATACTGGTTGTGTAATGCGGGTAATCATGCATATTGATCAGTGATCAGCTCACAGCAGGATCAGTGATGCAACAGGAGAAAGGAACTCCACACTTCTCTCTGCTGCGATGAGTCCCGTTACAGCTGAAATATACGTTTAGATCCCAGTCATCCGGATCCTGAGCTCCACAGCAGTTGTTCTGATAAAACAACAACATTCTTAACACGAAATACATGAACTAGATATTTAACCAAAGGCTTAAACCTGCAGCATGGGACATTTAAATGCAATGAACCAAATTAGTTCATGTGATGGTGATGAAGAGCATCAGATAAATCTCTCTGGAGTTCAGTATACCATAGATTTAAATCTGTGGAGACTTTCCCAGTTCCCCTGCAAACACTGATCTGGCACTGATCTAAAGACAGAGCAGCTACAGTAAAACGGGGCTGGCTGAAACACATCTACATGTTTCTCTCCATGCCAGAAAAATCTCCACACTGCAGGTTTGATGAAAGGTTCCTGAGGTTTTGTTACAGAAACAAGATCTTAAACATGTGACAAAAGTTTCCAGAACACTACAACTTGATTTCCTATTCAACAACACAAACACAGACCACAGTGAGTTACCATCTTCTGCAGAGAATCTATGAGGTTCTGCAGGTCGATGTCATCTCTGTATGCTTTGATGTTTGCCAGGAAGAAGTTATTAATCCACTCTCTGACCTGACTCTGAAAAACCACCGCCAGAACCGCTGCAGTCAACTCCAGAATGAAGATGAAGCCGATCACACCAGAAAACTGACCAAACAAACACAAAGACTAGTTTAACATACAAACACAGGTAGATGCATTTTTTAACCTCCAAACTTTAGCAGAAGGACGTTTTTAACGTACAAACTTGAGCAGACAGATGTTTTCTCTCAGCGCTCCCACACAACCTGCAAAGCCCAGAATGAAAGTGACTCCACCCACTGCCAGGACCAACCAGACCGGGTCAAAACCATGCAGCCGGGTCACTTGGGTCAGATCCAATAGAACTCCCTGTAAGACAAAACAGACCAGTCCAGGACAGTTAATCCAGCGAACAGAGTTGTGATGATAAATTTCATTACGTGTTTTCATTCACCTTTTCACTCCATGCCCAGAAACCAACTGCAATGAAGGCAGCTCCAGCAAGCTGCAACACAAAGACACAATCCAACCTTTAGTCAGATCCAATAACAGACACAAACCAGAATAAATGTCTCACTTGAAAAGATAATTGGATTTAATCAGCTAATAACAGCTGAAGAATGAAAAGTTTGAAAGTCTGTTTGAACTGCACAGGTTGATGTGGACGACATGCTGGGATTCTTGTCTAAAGAACTTGGTTTATGCAATTCTGCGAACAGAACAGAACTGTGACGAATGACGTTTCACAAGAACAGAGATTGAGAAAGACCTCACACTCCCTGCTCCCTCAACCACACAGGATGTCGTGACATCACTTCCTGCAGTCTGAGTACATTTCAGGAAACAGCTTTCAATCTCAGCATTCAAAGAATTAACAACTCTGTCTCAGTCGATTTGACGTGTGATCAGGAGTGTGTGTAAGCAGGTAACTCACCCAGAAGATGATGTTGTAACTGAACATCAGGTATTTGTAGCAACAGCTGACTTCAGCACTCTCATATCGATAGTAGTACATCTGTCACAACACACTGCAGTTACATAGTGTACACTAATACAGAAGTACTGTTCTATATATATCTCTATATAGATAGATAGTCACAGAAGTAACCCTGTTCTTTAACATGTAACAAATGGTTTAACATCAACTATACTGTAGTCCATAAGCAGCTGTGAGGACATTTCTGGGTTGGGGTTAGTTAGTCCTGAAAACTTCGGAGCGTTTGAATTGTTTGCTTTATCTCACTCCAGTAATCTTCTCTGTCATCACAGTGTGTGAGTTAATGCTCAGTACAGAAGCTGGATCGTGTAACTGTTAGCAGTGACTGGTGGCAGGTTCGTTAAGTGAAGGTTAGCTGTTAGCTCCCTCCTACACACCTTGACAAACTGCCCTGCAGCTAAAGTTTTACGGTTCATCAGGATGTTACGCTAACGTTACGTTTGCTCCAGCGAACTGTCCGTAACTCCAGATGGAAGTTAGTTAGCCGCTTTTGTATTGTGACAAACAAGCGTTTGTTGTTACCTTTTCGGTAAATTAAAGACAAATTGATCAGCCCTCTGGTAAGAGTGGCATACTACCTGATTACTACCGTCAGTGTGCCTTTAATAACGTTAACCGTTCATGAAGAGTAGCGGAGAGTTTCTGTTTGTTCAGAGCTAACAGGAAACAGCTAACGTTAACGCTAACTGTAAATAAACACTGTAAAGTATGTGTATAACCGTAGAATTTAACTGGAGACAAAGAGTAAAACGGGTAGACTTACCTCAGATCACTCTTTAGAAACACATTCAGTTTTCTCCAACACTTTAATCAGATTAACGCAAACACACCCTTCTGAAAACGGACTTCTGCTGCGGTTTCCGCCACAAACAAAACACAGTGCCCTCTTCTTCCTTGGTTTTCAGTGACGGTACACAAACCACATTACAGGTTACTGCCCCTTGCTGGAGAGCAGGAGAGCTGCAGACAGAAAAAACTCCTTTCTCTTAAGATCTTTAAAACTGTTCACTCCCTCTTAAAAATAATAATAACTAAAATAATAATATTATAATTAGTAATATTATAATAATAAAATAATTTAGGCGAACAGTCAGGATACAAAATAAACGTAAATAAAACACAGATCTTGACCTTTAATTATTCCCCATCTGCACAAATCAAGAAAATTTACAAATTAAAATGGCAATTAAAAACTATCAAATATCTCTGTGTGACTTTATAAAGTAAGTAATGAACAGATCCATCTTCAAATTAGCAGAGATATAGAAAGATGGTCTACCATCTTGGTAGAATCGAAGTGATAAAAATAAATATCCTCCTTAGACTATTTTTTTTTCAATGTCTGCCTATTAGGATTCCACAAGAAAAGTTCAAAATCTGGGATAAAATGATCTCCAGATTTATATGGAACGGCAAAAAACCATGGATAAAATATCGTACACTACAATTAGAAAAAGATTGAAGACATTGAATATCTGGTTTGATTTTGTCAAACAATACAAAATAGAGAGAGATCTAAAATTGCTAAGTTGGTTTGTATATGATGACAGTTTAAAACCAAGCTTAAGTGACCACAACTTAAAGAACTGGGGTAGGAAAGGGCTCACAGCCATGTGTACATTAACAATGAATGGGAGGGTAATGAACTTTCAGGAATTAAAGCTGAATTATGGATTAGAGAACAAGGACCATTTTAGATATTTGCAGTTAAGGGACTATATTACAAAGGAAATACAAACTATGAAAACTTCAAACAGTGTACTTGATGAAATGACCAGGACATACAGTGGAACTAAACTCAAGGCAGTCTCAGTACTGTATCAAAGTCTGAGAGACTCAGAAGCTGCTTCTACACTATACATTAAAGAAAGGTGGGAGAGAGAACTGAACACAAACATTACCCAAGAAGAATGGTATGACATGCACAACACACAACCACAAATTCAAGAAAATGGAGGGAATTTGGATGGAAAAACCTGAACCGTTACTTCATTACACCTAAACTGAAGAGTAAACAAACTAGTTCCCAACATACATGTTGGCAGTTATGTGGAGAGAGAGAGAAGTAAATCACACATCTTCTGGGAGTGCCAAAACCTTAACTTCTTCTGGGAAAATGTGCATAATATAATGAAAGACATTTTGTGATATGTAATACCAATGGAATGCAAAGCTATGTATCTTGGAAGCTTGAAAAACTGTGTTCCAGAAAAAGATAGATATTTAACCAAACTTTTATTGGTTACATGCAAAAATGTAATTACAAGAAACTGGTGCAAGGCACTACAAATCATTGGCTAGAGATCATAAGAGAAGTTTACATTATGAAGAGATTGACCCATCGGCTCAGAATGAGAGAAAATGCCTTCAAGATTAATTGGGAGAAATGGATGCAGTACGACACAGTAAACAATACGATACCTTTTTGAGTTCATTGTTAAGAATACAAGTCTATTGCTCAGACCTCAGCCTCGCATCTCTGCATTTGACTCTGCATTGGCGTTCAGCTTTTTTTGCATCAGCGACGACGCCGTTTTTGATAACTGGGGGTATTTCTACTCCTACTTCAGCACTAATTTATACTCATGGTGCACAACAGTGTCCACACCTGTAGTTCAGTAGTTTGTACTCATTTGTAATGATGTTCGAATGAGTGTGAAGATGAGGGTGACTCTGCCTGCATGTTAACGACTCAGCTGTTAACGATGTGAGGAGCTTGTTAAGGTCACACTGCTGCTCTCAACAAGGACACTCTCCTAATTAGCTTCTTATGAGACTGCTGATATTGCAGGCTCAGATGGTTTGCAACTGTTGTCATGGCAACGATGTTCATCACCTCCACACAGAAATGAATTAACAAAGAATAATTAATTAATTGATTCATTAGACAGAAGTTAAGGATGCCATTAGAAACAAACACGATCAAACCTCAGCTGAACTTTTAAAGAACTTTGCACACAATGCTGCCAACAGCATGTGGACACCGAGTCCTTCAGTGTGAACTGAAGCAAACCCTGCTGTTACCATGGAGACTGTGACCTCATGTTCTCTGTTACCATGGAGAAACAGTCAGGATTCTGGGTCACACTCAGTTTGGTAAAACAACAGAAAACAAATAAACAGAATACAGATAATTTTAACCCTTTGTACTACAACACACATATACACACACACATACAACGGCTGCAGGTGCAGTCATATCTGATCTCAGTGATTTTTTCTCTCTGTGAAATGAGGGGACTCTAAATATTTGGTATCGCATATGTGTTGTTTGGCAGGATGAGCTTCACGCAGGACTTGGGAGCTCCATGACCATCTCAGTCCAAGTTGTGAGTGCACAACTGTGAGTTCTCTGCAGTGGAGTGTGTTAATTTTGTCTAAATAATTTCAGTTACTCCTTTCAATTCTCATTATCGGGACATGTCCTTTAAATCACACATAACGCACATTTCAAAGACTGCATTCTTTCACCCCCACAATATTGCAAAAATTAGGCACATCCTGAGTCAGAAAGATGCAGAAAAGTTAGTCCATGTGTTCATTACCTCTAGACTGGATTACTGTAATTCCCTTCTATCAGGCTGCCCCAATAAATCCATAAAGACTCTCCAGCTAATCCAGAACGCTGCAGCACGAATACTGACAAGAACCAGCATGAGAGACCATATTTCTCCTGTTCTGGCTACCTGTAAAACCCAGGATAGATTTTAAAATTCTCCTCCTCAATTATAAAGCCCTGAACGGTCAGGCACCACCATATCTTAAAGAGTTGATAGTACCCTATTATCCCACCAGAGCTTTGCGTTCCCAAAATGCAGGGCTACTTGTGGTTCCTAGAGTAATTTCACAGTTATGGGACTATTAAAAGATTATCTTATCTTATCTTAGAGTCTTCAAAAGTAGATTGGGTCCCAGATCCTTTAGTTATCAAGCTCCTCTACTGTGGAACCATCTCCCGGTTTTGGTCCAGAAGGCGGACACCCTCTGCATTTAAGGGTAGACTTAAAACTTCCCTTTTTGATAAAGCTTACAGTTAGGGCTGGCTTAGACTAAAGAAGAAGAAGAATCGCTTTATTGACAGTATATATATTTTTACATACACACACTGAAGTTGTCTTCTGCATTTGACCCATCCTTGGTTGAACACACATGCAACACCCGGCAAATTACATGCAGTGAAACACACAAGAGCAGTGGGCAGCATCAAGCACCCGGGGAGCATATTGGGGGGGTTAAGTGCCTTGCTCAAGTCTACTGGAGGGGGGAAGTATTTGTCGCATTAATCACTCCACTACACCCAAATTTTTCTTTTCTCTTGCCCGTCCAGTGGGGGAATTGAACCGGTGACCCTCCGATCACAGGCCGCTTCTCCAACCTCTAGGCCACAGCTGCCCCCAACAAATGAGCCACATGCAGGAGACGAACCCGTGGTGAACCCACTGCATAGGATGGACAGCCTCAGAACATGGAGCGCATGCCCAACCAGCTGAGCTACAGGTGCACTAAACTGGCCCCTAGTTATGATGCTATAGGATTAGACTAGACTGCTTTCTGGTGTCTCAGGTTCTCATGGATCGTGGTTGGACCTGCTGCTGCATTCCTGCTCGAAACTCACTGCGATTACTACTGTTTAGGCATAATCTATTTTAATTCTGTTACTACTCTGCTGCAGCTGCTACCATCACTACTGTTACTTCTTTTGTTATCATAATTACCATAGTACCTTCTGTATACATCACCATCATTATCTACAGTTCCAATACTTCTATTACTGCTGCTATGCATCTCTCACCCCCCTCCTCTTTCTGTGTCTCTCTCTATCTTTCTCTCTCTCTCTTAACGCTCTCTAATAACTTCTGTTGTGAATTGGTGATATATAAATAAACTGAATTGAAATTGAAAATTGGATAACCTGCACCATTTCTTGTGAAGCGTGGACTGGTTTTATTTTTACTTGACTGAATGATTCACAAATACAATGTGTATGAGGTCAATTAATTTAATTTGTGTATCCATCTAAATGTCCATATATTTTAGCATGTTTAGTTGTACATATTTTCCAGTCTAAGTTTATGTTGGTTGATTTGATAACTTATCAACATTCAGGTAAAAGTAATTTGAAAATCTGCAGTCAGTTTAGTGCCAGCAGTACAATCAGCTAAAATATCTTACTGATATAACTGATTTACAAAGTCAACGTCCTTCTAAAATATGACTTGATGTTCACATCTGCACAAATAAAGATTTCAATATAGATTTATAGATTTCCACTCATTGGTATAAAAGCACAGAAAGCACAGAAAGTGAGCATACAGCTGAATCAACACAAACTGAATAATCACAGGACTGTTGGATTAGACTGTTGTGCATCAGTACACACACACAGAAATGCGATCTGTTACCGTGACACCTCGCCTCCAGCATCCCGTCACCATTTCCATGGCAACAGGGCCAGTATTATGACACGTTACACAGTATTTGGATCACCTTGTCTCATCAGGCTGAGGGTGTTTGGGGGACACCTGAGCCTAATGTGAATCCAAAGCACTTTCTTTCCCCATTTACTGTAATAATCCTACAGTGAAGTAAACATGAATAGTTTTCACCAAAATAAACTTCTAGGGCATCATTCATGACAGACAGAGAACTTCAGACATAAATTGTCTGTGGTTGCCGGAGCTCCATGATGACCCTTAACAAGCTGCAAAATTCAATCAAGCACAGTTAAAGGCACGGTGCAGCAAATTTATACAGTCAGTCTGTAGCCTCATCCAAAGTCCAAAGTCCCTGCCTGCCTGCCTGTACTTCAGACTTCTTGTTAGTCACTCTGTGTGGGACATTTCTGGGCGTCGGCCTCTGCAGCTCTGCGTAGGTTCCAGCCAATCCAAGATGCTACATAAAAGACTACACATAGCAAAAAATGTAAAAAATAAAGAATATAAAGCAGAATATAGATTAAAGAAAAATAACAATATTAATTTAAATTTGGTCTCTGTTGGATGGTGACAATAAAGAGGCAGACAGAAAACATGGAAAGCAGACAAAAGAAGGTTTGCAGCAGAAATCAAACTGGTGAAGGCTGAGACCAGACCGGCTGAGTGAGTCCATTTGATCCACAGGCTGAACATAGTCAGACAGCAGGAGATGACACACTGTTTTCATTCATTCTGTTAGAAAACTGTCACCTTTTATCTCACGACCTTTAAACACTCATCTGATTTTCAAAAATCTTTTCCAAATCGTATTCAAAAATAAGAGAAGATATGTCTTGTTTAACTCATAGAAAAGCATCAATGAAGAGAGACAGTCAGTAAAGGCTCCAGAGTGAAGCTGATCTGAGGTCTGTTGATGGTGTTTTCTGGGTGCTGAGAGAACAGATAATCCTCAATAATCCCACTGAAGATAATGAGAGGATCAGGACTCATAAAAAGAGGATCAGCTCACATCAGAGGAAGAACAAACCTCTGATCTGTCAGCAGCTCATGTCCACACTAACATGAAACAAAATGAGGTTTTATCATTATTATTATATTTTACATTTCATTAAAACATTTCAGTAAAAACATGTCAGACAATGATTCTTTAACAACAAAATAGACTTTATTACTAACAGTTCACACTAAATATTTTCTGTACAAGGTGTTTGTTTCTGAACGCCTTTTTGTCAGTTCCTCGCTCAGAAACCTCTCGTCCAATCAGAGTGCAGCAGCTCTGCAGCATCACTTGTTGCTGGGCTGGGCGGAAATGTAAAGAGCCACCACGCAGTAGAGCAAACCCCCCACAGTCAGAGCCATCGTGGTCCGGTACAGCAGTTTGTCTATCCGGCCTCCCTTCAGGTGGACTGGAATGCTGTCTGAGCTCTGGCAGAAAAAGACAGGTCACCTCCTTATTACATCATCATACAGATCATGTGATCCTAAACTAACCCCCAGCCCCCCAGGACCCGAGGGATCCTTACATACTCAACTTAATCCACAACTGTTGACCTCTTCATTAACCCCTGGAAAGTCCCAGCAGAACCTGTTACACGAGCCTGAGATATTCTCAAGGACCAGTGGACTTTGATCAATGACATCAGTCAACGAGCATTAAAATGTCCTCAAGGACATCTTCAACTTTCACACCTACAGAGAATCCTGCTCTCTGATTGGCTATCAGCCACTGAAGCCCAGGTCTAAATATTAACCTGCAAGTAACCATAACAACAGTAGCCCCCTCACCTCCACCCTCACCCTGTCTTTACCTGCTGCTGTGTTACCTGGAAGACTTTCTGCAGGTCAGGGACTCGACTGACTCCCAGGTATTCCGACTGACTTCTTGCTTCAGATGCCAGTTTGTTTGGAGAAGCAAACATGATGGGAGGGCTGACAGGTGGGACACCTGGACGCAGACCCTGAGGAGACGCATGCATGCATGCATGCACACAAGCATACACACACGCGCACACACAAACAAAACTCTCTTCTGTCAGATACAGATACAGTAAGTAAAATGTTCATCTTTCAGAACATTTTTATCAAATGTGAGTCATTTGTTTGAGTCAGTGAAAACATCTCTTTAATAACCTGAAGCTCAAACCCTTTAACTACATGACGGCCGCGTTACCTTCTAGTGCGACGGCAGGCAGCGCTGAATAAAGAAATGAGAATGGCGGAACATGACGATGATAGTCCCTCTGCGCGGGGGGGTTAGGAGCCCCCAGACCAGTTTACAGACATTTTCGCTTGCTCTTCTCCTTTGAGTTAGCTGCTAACTGCTCAGTGGTGGCTCACACGTATAACACGTTATTAACACGTCACACCTCACTCTAGTCTTCCTCCAATTGGGCCTAAAAATCATTAATGTGGGTACAGAGTCGATTAAGTGAGAGTGCTGAGACTCGGGTACTCAGTGAAACATTAAACAGAGAAAATGCAGCAGCAGAGAGGACAAACAGATGTAACAGAAGTAATCGGTCTCTTTAAACATCAGTGTCCCTGATGACAGAGCTGCTGCTCCTGCAGAAATCAACCACTTTGTGTTCTCACTCCTTTTGATCCAGACAAACCTTTTTGTGGTTTGACATGTTGGAGTCAGAGCTTAACTATAAGGTTGATTGTTTTTAAACTCACATCATTACAAAAAGAAATTGTTTAGGCTTTTATCACTGAACTGACGTCAGTAAAAACAGAAACAAACTACATTTTTTCCTCTTGTGTTTGTTAAAATGTCTGTTTGTTCTGTTTTAACCGGCAGCTGTTTGGCTGTTTGTTCTCTGTAAACTCACATGTTTACAGAAAATATAAAACTAGAATTACTGCCTCCACCAACCAGTCGAGTTAGAGATTACATCACATCGGTCCAGACTTGTACAGTACGTGTAGTGGAGACTGAAGGACATTAATGAAAGGTATTAAGTGTAGTTGTTGGAGAACTTCTCACTGTGCTGACATGTCTGATTGATTGCAGTGAAAAACATGCTGTCTTCACTCAGATGGACTGACAAAGTTCCTCATCATGTAGCTTAAAGCTCAGTATCATCAGACTGGCAAGCTGCTGTGTGCCCATCTGATCCCTCGTCCGTGATCACACGTTCGGACAGTAAAGCTGATGCAGATTCTAAAATGTGGATGCTTCACACACATGTGAACGTCAGTACATTAAGCACAGTTTCAAGGTGGCACCAGTTCAGTTTCTGGCCACATGTGAAATACAGTCACAGTCTACCTGTCTGTCCCGAGCTGTGGTGTTTACCGGACAGACAGCCGGACTCAGCGAGAACAGAAACCTTCAGGCCGCATCAACAAAACAAACAAAACAAGACTAACAAGTTGTGCTGACATTCAGAGTTGCAATACATTAACCATTAGGGATGTTTAGCAGTTACTAACTAAAGTTATTTTGAAGTTATACTCAACTAAATATCCCAAAATGTAACAACCCCAAAGCTATAATCTGAAGAAAACATCGGAAACTTTATCAGTGAAAATAATGAGCAGACTGACACGCTGATGATGGTTACAAGCCCCCCAACCCACCCATCCACCCCCACGCACTACAAACACCTTATCCTACAAGTGCAACACACAAGTGCAACATTAAGGACTACTTTCTGGACTACCTCATACTTGCACATGCATACTTAGGCTGCTATATGTTAAAACCGGCTTCTTATTTAAGGTTTAGCTTATTTAAATGTCTAGTTTTATATTCTTTTATATTCTATTTTCTGTTTAGCTTATATTCTATTCGTACTTTATATTTTTATATTCCACTTACTGCTCCCGGGACCTGAGTCCTAATTTCGTACCATAAACATGTGAATGTGAGCTGGTATGACAATAAAGTTCCTTGAATCCTTGAATCCTTGAATGATAAAATTACCCCCTGGTGTCATTAATGAAGATGATAAATGCTGAAAATGTTAAACAGGAACGCTCTGGATGTTACACTTTAAATCGGAAATTTGTCGTTTGACGTCACTGATCATCAATAACGCAAACAGCAGGGCAGAGGTGATCGATCTGTTGCTCTGATCCTCCACATCACACTGAAGCATTCACTGATAAACTGATGACCAACGTGTGGTTAGCGTTAGCTTTCCTTCCGGTGTTAACAAGGTCACTCGTTGTTCCGGTCTCACCTGCGGGCTGTAAGCGGCGACGGGAGCTCCGGTGAGCCGCTGCGTCACTCCGTTGAGTCTGTAGTACATCTCTGTGCCAGGTAACACACTGAACACCTCGGTATTTAACCTGTTAACCTAAACACACCTCTAACCTGCTGCTCCGCTCTCAGCACCACATGCCGAGGACTCTTCGTTGCGTGATGACGTCAGAACAGAACTGAAGGACCCGCAGCTGGAGCGCGACCGTCAACTGCCTGACCAAAAGTACGTGAATCAGAGGGGGGTTAGGGTTACCCTAATCCGCAGGAAGGCTGTGGAAGTGCGCCTCGGCTGGAAAGAGGAGACAGAATAAATAATAAAAGTCCATCCTGTCCATCCTGAAGTTTTCAGGATTACAAGTTTGAGGTCAAAGTTTTCTAAAACGATAAATCTGTTTTCTGAGCAACTTGGTGAAAAATAAGTTTAATTGCTATGTTAGCGGCAAACTTGACAGTGGCAGTAGTCTGTCAGAAGGTGAAAATGACCTCAATAGTAGATCAGTATTTGTAATGCTTTTAATTATTAATACAATTAATATGAATTAAATACAGTGTAAGTTACTATATGTTCAGTTCAGTAGAGAACTGAAAAGGCACAGAGTGAGTTGCATCTCACAGACCATAAGAGTTGAATTCTTAGTCTTATTACTTTCTGGTTACTTCTTGTTTACCAGCTGTTTAATCATTACAATATATATTATTGTCTAATATCCTACTCTTACCTGTACATAACCAGTCAATATTACAGTTTATTAATTTCATCTCTAGGCTTACAATACACCTACGTACAGTTTTATACTGTATATTTTGTTTTATTGTATGATATTTTATATATTATTTATCATATATTATCCTTTGTGCTATTTTATGTCTTAGATCAACATTTTTATATGCAAGATTTTCTTTTTCTACAGATTGCATGAACTTTGTTGGAGGGCAGTGGTGGATATCTAATCTGGCAAGCCAATCACATCTCTTCCATGGCTGACATGGCTGACACACATGGTTCTCCATTATAAACTTAGTTTACTACTTTTAAAAGTTTTACAAAACCTGCATTACCGACTTTTCTTTTTGTCATACCTCCCTAAAGTCAGAGTAATTTCAAACTCTGAGATGCTTCAGAAAAACACAACCCAGTCCTTTAGTCAAGAATTTATCTGGATTTAATGAGGAGATTAAACATTTAAGAAATAAAATCATATGTTTTCGTTCATGGAGACAACTGTGTGAAAAAAGAAAGAAAGAGCAGTGTGATTTGTTGAAGGATAAAGGGATTGTTCGTGTAGTTGTGCTTTGGTTTAAACCCTGCAGTATTTCACACAAAGGAAGAAGAGGAAGAAATAGAAGAAGTGTCTTCAATAAGAAAGTTCACACTTCAACAGCTCCACGATCCTGACATTCAAAACCAAATGTTTCCAACACTTCAACTTCCTGTCTCTGAGTCTGCTGTTGCTGTGGAAACAGTGGATGTTGTCCAGTTCGTCCCAACAGATCCAGTTACACCACAGACTGCTGGTTTAACCCCTGACAGTCACAAACATATCACAGACACAAATCTGTGCTGTTAATCCTGAGGGGGGTGATAGGAAATGGTAACATATAAACAGTTTATCCTCTGTGGAACAGGAAGTAGATCTGCAGATGTTTCTTTTTCCTGTGTCCGGAGTCCTTGTCTGGTGATCGTGTGTGTGGATTAAGTGAATCCAATGGGTCTCGTCACTATCAAAAGATGTAGTTGTTGCAGCCAACAAAAGAGAAATTTACTTTGCATGTACCTTCCTCTTACCATCTTTGTGTTACTGTAGTTGGCATTAGTTTGGAAATAAAAATGGCGACAGCAAGACAGATCTATACACTGTGCCCC
Source organism: Scatophagus argus (assembly GCF_020382885.2). Taxonomy (NCBI): domain Eukaryota; kingdom Metazoa; phylum Chordata; class Actinopteri; family Scatophagidae; genus Scatophagus; species Scatophagus argus. The sequence continues at coordinate 88,155 of NC_058502.1, forward strand.
ATAAAACATCAGACGGGGAGGGCAAATCTTACACAACATTTCTGAACAGATGTTTTTTTGAAAGGTGAAGGTCATATTTGGGGGGTTTGCAGAAACACCAGGACACACACCTGTGTTGGAAAACCATGAAAAGGTTTTTATCATTGTTAACTCAAGTATGAACATGAAGTTGAAAAGTTTTTCACTCTCCAACATGTTCAGATATTTGGTGAAAACAACCATTTTTATAATCGTAATAGAGTTTTTGAATACTGAGTACTTAAAATGTTTGATCTCAATATCTCTCTGTCTCTCTCTCTCTCTCTCCATATATATATATATATATATATATATATATATATATATATATATATACATACACACATATATATTCACTTCAGTTTACCTTCTTTGTATGTATTAAAGGGATCACAGCTGTCAGGGAGAAACTTGAATGAGTGAAAACATACTACTTCTGTTTACACAGTAACTTCTGTCAGAATAGACAGTCCTGTGACCTCAGAGAAAAGGACTAAGAAGTGGTGGACCTAAAGCATTACTAACTGGTGGATATAATGAAGATGAAAAACATGAAACAAGCCTTCATGCAACCAAACCTAAATTGAACAGATGAGGCAGCTCTTCAGTTGTGACTTGTGGTAAAATTGTAAAATGTTTTGTGGGGCCTGAAGTGACATTTTTAGTTTTTGGTGGTTCTAAGACATCCATGTCTGGATTATCATATGCCTGGGTGGAGGTGGCAGCAGTGCTGGACTTTGGTGTTGTTGTATCTGCCTCAGCAGCAGCATTGCTAGTCAATTAGTCAGTTGATGAACTCAGCAGACAGGCTGTGGGCACAGCGGGCAGAGCGCACCTTGAGCTCATGATAGCACTGGACAAAGCTGTGGTAGATGAAGGTGATAGGCAGCGCCAGCAGCACGATGCCGCTCACCACACAGAGGCCACCGAGCACACGGCCCGCTATCGTCACCGGGTACATGTCTCCATACCCCACTGTTGTCATGGAGATGATGACCCACCAGCAGGCAGCAGGAATGCTAGCGTAGTCCTGGTTTCCGGCCTCCAGGTCAAGGCCGTGCTCCAACAGCTGGGCCAGGGCACTGAAGATGGCCATGGCAACACAGATGAAGATCAGCAGCATCATCATTTCACGGTAGCAGCGCCGCAGGGTCAGGCCAAGCGTCTGCAAGCCCAGGAAGTGACGGGCTAGTTTGATCACCCAAAATATACGCATAATGCGCAGAACGCGCAGCGTGACACCTGCCCGCTGCAGCTGCGAGTTCTCCCCCGTCAGGGTCGTCACGGTGACAGAGACATAGTAGGGTGTGATGGCCAGCAGGTCAATTATGTTCAGAGGACGACGGACAAATTCACATTTATCCCGAGACACAAGGAAACGGACAACACATTCTGCTGTGAACCAACCAATACAGACTGCCTCGATGATCCTGCAGTTTACAGCCAATCAGAGGGAGAGAGAGAGAGAGAGAGAGAGAGAGAGAGAGAGAGGGCCAATCACAGACAGAGAGTCAAAACATAAAACAATGGCATCGTACATGAGCATGGCCCAACCAGGGTCAGAAACATGTTATCACATAGAAACGCTTGAAACACAGAGTATACATGTCCTTGCATCTCACCTGTGCTGGTCCAGGGTCTCGGTAGTCTTCCAGTCCGGTAAGGTGCTGGCACAGAGCATCACCATAGAGATGACCACGAACAGGACTGACACTGAGGCGAGGATCTGCGCTGCCAGCGAAGACGTGGGTTCCTCAAACGTCCTCCTCATCCTCTCCAGCCAGCGGTTCTGGGGCTCCTCGGGTCCCCGCTGCTCCTCCTCAGGGAAGAAGTGGACGAAGCAGTCAGACATGCGGTCATCAAGGCGTCGCTGGCAGCACGGCTGCAGGTCAGCGCTCTCCAGGCCCCAGTACAGCATCTCGTTATAGAAAGACAGCTCACACATGTGTGGCACAAAGCGCAGCTTCCCATGCTGCACATAGAGCATGATGAAGCTGAATGCCTCCGAGTGCCGGTCAAAGAAAAACTCGTTTCTGTCGCGGTCATAGTCGTCGCAGAGCTCCAGCAGCTCACTCTCTGAAACACAGCGATGCAGCCGACTGAGTCTGCTGAGAGGGAGCCTCTTCATCAGCTCCGTTGAGAAGGAAAACCGCCGACCGCCTACATTCAGGATACAAAGATTGTTTGCAAACTTCATAATATTTTACTTTAAAAACAGAGGGTGCTTCTGCTTCTACTTTATTTCCTGTTTTCCAAACTTCTTTTTTTATTAAATATCAGCAGTTTCCAAATTTCAGTCATTTGTCTATTAACAAGCTCAAGCTGTTTCCAAACATTTTCTTTTATTGAATAAACCTGCTAAGCCTCAAAAGTTTATTTTCTTTTAAAAACTGCTGCTTCTAAACTTGTGTTTGTGCTTCCAAACTCAAAATGGCAGCTGTTAGCTCATCTTTTTGTCATAAAGCTGCTGTTGTTAATTAAACCACCAGCTTCAGCTTCCAGACTCTTTCCATTCCCAACAGAAGCTTTTCTGTCTCGTCAGCTTCCTGTTTTCATCTTCTTATAACAATCTTGTCTTCCTCTGTGCTTGAATGAAATAAAAAGATACAATGTCAGTAACCAACAACATGAGTTTTATTTCTGTTTCAATGACCTGTTGGCTCAGACTGATGTTAAATCTGCTCTTTCTCTTTTTCTTTTCTTCTCCATTATCCATATTAACTATTGAATCTCAAAACAGATTTTCTTGTGGCAAGAAAACCTCCCAAAAAACAAACATTAGCAGATTGATAGTTTAAGATGACTGAACTGACTCAGCTGTGATTTTATCACATCAGCTACAAAAACTCACCAGACTTCACCGTCCAACATGAAGCAGATGACAAGTGCTTCTTTTTGACTCCTGGTTTGTTTCTTCTCGTGGTTGAATCTGGAACTGAAGAGCAGCAGCAACAGCAGCAGTTCTTCCTCCTCCGCCTCCTCCTCCTCTTCCTCCTCCTCCTGTCTGAGAGGAGGAAGATCAGAGTCGATGATTCAAACAGCAGTCAGTCTGAGCTGCAGAGAATCTGAACCTCCACAAACCTCCTAAGTGTCTGAAGGCAAATGCTGCTCCTCATCCTCATCTTTCTGTTTTTCTTTCTTCTCTTTGTCCTCTTCTCCCTCCTTCTGCCTTTTTCCTCCTGTTCTACATTTCATTTTCATCCTCCTCCATCATCTCCCAGAATTAAACATTTAATTTCATGCTTTTCAGTGAACATCAAAAGCAGATCATTTATGAATAATGAGTCAGATTTTATTAATTCATTAACAACCTGCAGAATTTATTGTTAACGGATGGCTCCCCCAGATGGTCATTCTAAAAACTGCAGATTAAATTCAGCCAACTGAGAGTTGATCCTTTTCATTGAATCTACATTTTTATTTTTATGTTCTCTTTATCCAGTAGGAGAGAACATATCACTGACGTGAGCTGCTTCCTGAACATAATGCAGTGGATGTTTATTATAAAGTAGAAGAGTTAGATGATAAACTCAAAGTTTTGTTTTGTTTTTGTTTTTTTAAATGAAGGAGCAATCAAATGAACAGCACCAGGACAGGAAGGAATAAACAGGGAAAATTATTGGAAAGACTTCAAAACAAAGACATCAGGAAGATTTGATTACCTGACATGTTCAATTATCACACTGTGGTTAAAAACTAAAGGTGACTGGACTTTGACTGTCAGAGCACCTCGGCTTTGGAATGACCTTCCCGACCAGATGAGGCTTACAAGGTCTGTGACTTCTTTTAAATCACTTCTCAAAACACACTTTTATAGACTGGCTTTTATGTGATGTTGTCTTTAGTTTTTACCACTCTTTTAGTTATTTAGTTAGATTGTATAGTTCCTAGATTTATCGTCAGTTACTTTTCTACGCCTTTACTGTCCTTTAATCTTCAGTTCACCATCTACATTTATTGTTACCTAATTGTCTATTTTTATTTTGCTTATTGCCTTCTGATTGTGTAGGTTTTGTTGGCTTTGAGAAAATGAGAAGATGAAGCCCTGCTTAAAGCTACTGACAAGACAAAACACTGGTGGACCCAATCAGGGCGGGGCAGGCAGGAAGTGAGATTTTATGATCTCTGTCAGTTGAGCATAACAGAAAGACAGAAAAGGACAACTTATATATTCCATTCACAACATCACAGGGTGTGACATAAGCGACATTGGGGTGAAATGTCATTAAGGAAAGGGTTAGAACAACATGAACAGTGAAGGGCAGAAAGTTTGACCCCACATTTGATCATTCTGAACTAAGAACTAACGAACATTTGAAGAGTCCTGGAATATAGGCTCCAACTATCCCTGACCTTCACCTGCTACAGTTCGCCACTTTATACTGTTGTGTACATGGTATTTAGTCAGGCTCAGGCTTTGCTCTTGCTACTTGTGTTGTTTCTTGGATCTAACTTGTTTTCTCTGTGTTCAGGTTCACATACCAGTCTCTGCCAGCTCTGCCCACTCCTGCTCCAACGTTGGATTCCTGTTTGAGTTTTCAATGCTCTGAATCTGTGGATGAGTTTAGTTTTCCTGTTTCTGGCCCTGTGCACTCACCAGTTGCCTGGATTGTATTTTTGAACATTGTCAGTATAGACTCTTTTTACTCACTTGTTTTTCTGCTTATTGGAGTCCTCTTTTGCTAAGAGAAAACCTAACAGAAAAACTGAAATGTGTTCCTCATAAGCTATTTACTATTATATATACTGTAGTAAATAGCTTTTCTATTTTATAGACTTTGCATATTAATTATGAACTGTGGTGGTAAAAATATTAGTAGTTATTAGTAATTAAGTAAATGCTTGGGCTGAGTTAATGGTAATGGTAGGAAAGCAAGATGATATCATGACCTTTCCTTATTCCAACAACAACAACAGAACATCCAGTCAGTGCATCTCAGAAACCAGAGACCACAGAGGCGAGATTCATCTCTGGACCCAGTCCAGCTAGCCTGAACATGTCTGACTCACTTTTAGCAAGTTACTGTAAGTGTTGTCATTTTCAGTCTTTCTGTAGTTGCTTTCTGAAACTCTTTCTTGCTCTCACAGTAAAACAGCAGGTTGGTTTGTGGCCCAAATAAAGTGCTCACAGTCAGAAGCTAAATTTTTATACTTTTTCAAGATTTCATTTAGAACCAGTAAAGTTTGACAGATAATGTTCAGTGAATGATATTCATCTCATGAGAACACAAATCAGCAGTGGGTGGTGGAGGTGAAGTGTTGTTACTGCGAAAGAGTGAAAAAGAGCTGATTGTCAAGAAGATGATTATAACATCAAAATTTAGACTTTTTTTTTTTAAACTTAATAACAGTTTTTATTGCATTTCAAAAGAACACCAACATGGAGCTCTGTGCTGTGATTACATCAAGCAACAATTTTTCCTAAACAGAACTCATCTTAAGGACAGTCAAAATAGAAACTTGCATATAAACAGGGAAGCTCCCCTCTTTTGTATAAAGCCCTAAAATAGATTCAAAAATAGACAACCATTTCTTAACTGGCACTATTCATTTCTATCTACTGGATTTCTCTGCAAAATACACGTTAAAACTTACATCTCATGTACATTCTTGCTTTGCACTTTTCATATGTATATAAAGTTATATATCTCAGCACGCCACAAGTAAATGCTACTTCCTTCACAGCAGCAACACACGCCAGGTATAAAAAGAAAGAAAAACATAAAAAATGTCTCGAGTGGAATATGTTTTTGAAAAATGCATTAATTCTTTTCAGCATCTCGTCCATGACGTGATCTGAAGCTGTTCATATCCAAACATTAATTCTCTTCAAACCATCTTCTTTGAGGTTTCTCTGAGGTTTTTAAACATCTGCTGTGCTGGAGGCGGCAGAGGAGCAGCTGTTCATCACTTCATGATTTCACATTCTGAACAAAATGTCATTTTCAACACAGCTGAGTTGGTTCAGTGTTGAGAGCTGAAGCTCATCAACAGGTTTCATGTGTTCACCTGTCAATCATCTGTTAAGACTGCACCAACACACAACCATTTTAGTTTTTGGGCTTGTTTTTAAATTTGACTATTTTCAGGCAGTCGATTAAGAAGTAAAAGTATTTACAACAACCTGTATCCTGAAAACAACATCTTGCATTTTGCATCATGTTTAGTGTCCCTGAACACCACACCTGTCATCTATCTGTTCGCAGCCATCACAGCATACACACAGGATTACTGGTCACATCTGAACGTAACCCGCTGCAGACAGGCAACATGTAACCCAACACTGTCACCAGTGAGACATAAATGATCGTTTATCCAGTAGCCAGGTTAAAGTCTGTTGAGTTTAGACAAGTGATGTCTGTTAATGCAACGGACCAATTGGGTATCTCCAAGGTGGGTTCACACCAGGACTCTGTGCAATTTCATCAGTTTTATTCCATTAATTTTGTCAGTTACTTATTTGTTACTTTGTTTTCTGATCAAGAAAAATCACAGTTTCATAATTTTAGTAATAAAACTTGTAAAAATGTGTTTCATGTGCTGAATGGTTGGTTCTGCTGATGGATAGTTAATTAAATAATTAACTGATTGGTCTAGAAACATCATGAGAGCCATGGCTTCAACTTTAATTACCCTCAGAAACAAATGATGCTTTTTCTTGTCATGTTACAGTTGTACAGCTGTGCTGTAATTTTCCAGAAACATAACAGTTTTCTTTGTAAAATTATTCTTACTTTTTTCTACAACCCAACCACAACCTGTTTTAGTCCGTATTAGAGCTGGCCACACAGTATTTGTACAAGCTTATTGTTGGACTCAGTATACTGCTGCTAAAAAGCCTCCAGTCATCAGCAGAAACACCAGCTTCCTCATCAAACCTTGACTGTTTTAGACTGATCACAGCACAGATCCTGGTTCTCAGATGATTTCAGAGTCTCAGACTACAGGACTGTTGGTCGTGAGAAACTTTCAGGTCTACAGTACAACCACCACTCTGACTGTGAGGGAACCAAACGTTTGAAAATGCATTTCAACAAGGAAAAAGAAACTAAAAATCATTAATTCATTTAGATTTTTCTAGACTTGATCTGTGCACACAGATAAATATTTAAGGTAAACACTGTTAGTTAACATCATTAATACTGAGAACTTTTATGTAGAACATTTTATAAATCTGCTAGTTGTCCACCTCCAGAGTCACTTTAGCTTTGTGAGTCCTGTACACAGTCAGTTCAGGAGGTGTTTAGCCTAATTTAGCACAAAGACTTGAAGCAGGAGGAAACTGTCAGCATAGCTCCATCAGAATATTGTTTGTTTTTATCAGTCAGCTGGAGAAACATTTCAACAGCAGTTAGCACTTGAAATAGTTTGTGGACAGAGGCTAGCAGTTTACCCGGCCTCAAGTGGTTGTGGACAGCTAGGCCAGGCTAAAGATGACCCCTTTCTGTACCAAACACACCGGCATGAAACTGATATGTCACAGAGTACTCTTGAGAACAGAAGGAACTAAGTGTATTTATACAAATTAATTGTAAATACGTTTCACTTCCACCTTATAGCTAAAAGAACAAACCATTTAAAGTGTTTGGTTCATTACTAGCATTTTATCATTATCATAGCAGATCCTCAAAATAACAGAGCAGGAGGTCATCTGAAACATGTTTCGAAGATACACCATCACTGTGACATCACATCCTTACGGCCTCACATGGTGAATGACACACATCAAGCCTGCATTTCCCGGAAACCACCAGTTCTGTTAGCTGGGGGCATTTTCACACCTTATCTGGTAGAAGCACTTTGAAATTCTGACTTTTAATGATGTGACCACATTTTGTTCTTCAGGGTGCAGAGATCAATATTATGTGACATTAACAGCAGGTGAGGCTGATTCTCCAGTCTGTGCTGTTAAAACACCACAGAAGAGGACCTGCAACAAGACGAAATGGTGGAGAACTTGATGGAAATCAGAGATTTCTCTAAGTTTTGTGTGTTGATGTGAGGAAGGTTACAGTAGCTCACACATCTCCTGTTCTCAGCTCTTCACGTGATTCATCAACATTATCATTATTCACTGAGTGCGTTTTATGGACACAACCTTCACTACTCAGACAGGAAACAGAAGCAGGAAGTGTTTGACCTGTGGCTTGGAGTTTCGGGGAAAACTAAGCTTAAAATTAAAAATACAACATTTAATCCCTTTGCTCATATGCTTCAATGTCTTAATCATTCACTTATCAGAACGCTTCAGTAATCAATCATTTATACATCAAATCGCACAGCTCTTATCATTTATCTGTATTTATGTATTTTTTAAAACATAAAAGTTTGGTGCAGTGCTGCACTTTTGTGGTCTGTTAACTGAAAAGAGGATCTCTGGTGGTCTGAAAATGCCAGAGACAGAAAGCAGTGGAATGTGGGAAAGACACACATCATCATGGAGGACATGGAGTAGCTGGACCACCATGTCAAACCACAGTCCATGCAGGAATGCTCGGGTACATGTACGTCAACATGTAGTCTCAGCCACACAGAGACAGAAAGTCATGGAAAATAAAAGTTAAGGCACAAGAATAAAAACACTGCAGATACAGGAGAGACCTGAGGGGCAACACCAGACTTCAATGTGACTTCACTGTGAGTACAAGGGCTGGCTGATGTGCCCTTGAGCAAGGCACTTAACCACCAACATATATGCTCCTCGGGCGCTTGATGCAGCCCACTCCAAAAATAAAGTAATATTTCAAGAAAATAGTTTGTAGCCTAACAGGACAAAGTCGTAAAGATTTCACTATGAGCCATGTACATTTGCTGCATGTCGTCCCCTCTCTCTGCCCCTCCCTTTCTGTCATATCTTCAGCTGTTGTATAAGAATTAAAAAAAAGCCCCCTCTCCAAAAACCACATTCTTCTTCCCATAATATTAGAGCTTTGCTTGTCTTTACTTGTCTCAAATATTGACTTTCTTTTTTAAAACAAATATTCATTTGTTTATTCATTATTTTATTCTTTATGATTTTAATCCACAAATATTGTGGATGTAATATATATTACAACTTTTAGTTGATATATTTATACTTTATTTCTAACTTTGATCATCAAACAATTGGTCAAGTGATTTAAATTCAAGAATTTAAATGGTTTTGAATACAATTTAAATTTTACCTTTTACCCTAAATTCAGTTTTACACCTCATGGTCTTCTGGTTAGAAGGGTTTGTTCACTTTCTATTTTGGTTTTGCTGTTAATATAGTTCATCTCAGTTCTAAAAACATATATAAAACATCACAATCATGTTTGTTGAAGCAAAGAAAAACGACTGAACGTCCTCTGCAGTCGCCAATATGACAGACTGCCTATTGTTCAGAAGAGTTAGCAATTAGCATTGATCTGAAAATTCCATTAGCATCAGGACACGTATTTGTGAATCTGTTACTGAGAACTGATCTGAAACCAGCACCAGCAACAACAGGCATTACATATGTCAGTGCAGGAAGCTGCAGTCACATGACATCAGGGCAACTGTGATGAACTTGCTTCTAATTAGTTTTGTTAAATAAAACTGTGTGAGGTTCATGGAGCAACAGGAAGCCCTGAGGCATGTGACTGCAGCTTCCTGCACTGACATATGTAATGCCTGTTGTTGCTGGTGCTGGTTTCAGATCAGTTCTCAGTAACAGATTCACAAATACGTGTCCTGATGCTAATGGAATTTTCAGATCAATGCTAATTGCTAACTCTTCTGAACAATAGGCAGTCTGTCATATTGGCGACTGCAGAGGACGTTCAGTCGTTTTTCTTTGCTTCAACAAACATGATTGTGATGTTTTATATATGTTTTTAGAACTGAGATGAACTATATTAATTAAATTTTTTGTTTGGCCTGATGATTTATTGACAGTGAGAACACAGAAGTCTGGTAATTTCCAAAAATATGATATGAAATATTTTCTAATATTGTTTATTGTTTAGTTGCTGAGAATGAAATCATCACTTTCCTCCATGTACTGTGTCTAACTCCATCCAGCTGCGGGCAACACTGCAGGTTTCAGCTGTCAGTGAGATGTGTGTGTGCACTTGTTTTCCCTCCTTTAGGAGGTGTGTCTGAGGAGCAGCGTGGGGGTGGGGCTCCACTGTCCATGGGGGTGGTGATGAGGCGTGGGGGAGCAGTCACAGGAGCAGGGGGGGGCGGGCTTACCTAACATCCCTCCTGAGTCTAAAGGGTACTCCAAGATAGAGGCTGGCGCCACAGCATACGGGTAGTCATAGGGGGCTGCGTAGATCAGACTGGATTCAGGCCCTGCCCCCTGCATCAGAGTTGCAGAGTGAGGCATCCCATTAGGCAGTATTGTCTGGATCTGACGAATCAGAGGCATGAGGGCAGGGCCCGCGGGGACAGGTGTACGCAGAGAGGTGGACGGCGTCACGACAGGGGTAGGACCTGAGAGGAAACGTGGTGTCTGAGAGGACCCTGCAAGGGAAAAGGTAAGGGAGGCTGAGGAAGAGGAGGAAGAGGGGAAGAAAAAGGAAAAAGAAGAAGGACTGGTTAGATAGTATTCTGACGAGTCTCTGACTGGTCAGATAGTAGTCTGACTGATCTCTGATTGGCCAGTCTCTTACAGGGTTTGATGTTAGCATCTCTGTACGTCCCGTTAAGGATCGCTAACTCCATCAGCTGCATCTTCTTCAGACTGTCCTCCCCCTCCGCCTGAAACATACAAACAACCATCAAGTACTTCTCCAGTACTGGGTATTATAAACGTATATTGTAGTACAAGTACACAAGGGTGAGAAGTAATCTACAACTGCTCATGCACTATACTTTAGTAAAAGTATTCAACACTTCACAGTGGCAGCTGCAGCACTAAAATTCATAGTCATGACCCAATACTACAATATTTATATGTTTAAGTTTGAATGATGCGAACAGACAAAATTGAACCTACAGTGGAGAACTTCTGTCTCCCCCTCCTGGCAGTGAGAGTAATTACACATACACTGTAGACCTGCTTTTATTTCCACCACAGTCTGCCGTGGGCCTTCATCTCTGACAAACCAGTCATTGCTGGTTGATGTAAAGCACAAACATTACAAGTGTGCCAGCATGGGAAAGTCTCCACAGACTGCAGGTTTAAAAACATTGGAATACTAGAAACTACAGGGAGATTTAATTGGAGGTGATGGGATAGAACTCCCGCACTGCAAGCTCGAAAGTAAGTTCAAGTGCATTTAATGTTACCATTTATCTTTTGGCTTACACATGTGTCCCCAGAAGATATTTGCTATATATTTCATTTTAAATATATATATATATATATATATATGTATATTCAAAAATGATTTATAATCACATGTAGAAAATCAGTTATCAGTTTTTTGCTCAAATCCTATTGAAATAATCAGAATCAGAATACTTTATTGATCCCTGGTTGATTTTGCAACAGTTACTCCAACCAAGATTAGAAACCTACAGGCCACAGAATTATAATAACAATAGAAGTAAAAATATATCTGGAATACAAAAATAAACATAAAAGAAAAAAATATATATGTGTTCATGACGTAGTTAAAAAGGAAAAGAAAACTAAAACTTTTGCCATCAGTCAGCAGAGAGGACTTCAGGCGATTTTATTTGAGTTCATCTCTTTAGTGTCGGCTGACTTTAGAGGATGGGATGCAGTAACTACTGAGCATGCTCCATAACGTGACCCTAACAACTCACTAATGAGTCACACCATGGCTCATGTGACCCCAGTGACTCCCGTGATGGCAGCAGGTGTCAGTGACCCTCAGGACAACCCCTGAGGTGACATCCCCTCTAAAGGTTAAATACCTGGGACCCATCAGTTTTTAGAAATGAAGAAGCCTTTGGGATGAAAGGTGAAACTTCTTCCAACCATCCATCTAAAATAAATCTGATTGCTTTTCTAGCTCTTGAACACAGTCCTGCACACTTTTCTTCTTCTCCTTCCTGTTCTTTTTGTTGGTAAATTTCAACAGGGTGAAACATTTTCCCCACCAGAAATCACATATGCACAAAATGCTTTGCTGGTCTTTTTAAAATGGTAAACAACACTGAATGAACGTCATCACAGAAAGTTCAATATGCATTAAAGGTGGGACAAGGTCCCACCTTGTTCTCCGCATGCTAGAAAGGAGTCTTGCCAAGCCCGTGAAAGACCCAACTTGGAAGGACCTGTCACACCAAGGATGTAGCCTTGACTTTGAGAAGCAGATTCTGATCCTGCAGCTTATTCTGGACAGCAGCTTCCTGTCCCAACAGGAGGACAGGAAGTGTGCCTGTTACATAAACCTAAAACATTGTCAGTGGAGTCTTCAACCACAGCTTTACTCTTTATACTCTTATAATGTATGTGTTACATACAATACATATGTGTGTGCTGTGATAAATTCAGTCACCTGCACTGAATGAGGACCCCATGACTATTGCCATCTATTGATACATTACTAAAAACAACAGCTGGCTGAAACATTAACACACATAGGCCTGTAGTGACTGAAATAAGATGATACTTTAGATGAGTAATCCAAGTTTTGAAAATAGCATAATGACATTGTTGAATTTATTTAATGAAAGAGCTAGAAAGGCTATGATTAACTGAGAAGCTCATTATATGACAGTCAGCAAGATTTCACCCAACCTGTTTTTTTCCCAGTCTGAATTTGGGCCAATACATAAAATTGCTCTAATACCTTCACCAATCCAATGCCACACTCCAACATTAGACCAACTTTCTGTCAGATACAAACACAACACACACACACACAGAGCAAGTGATTGGGTTCTCTTCCCGGTTTCATGTCTGGCAGCTGAGTTTTACTGCTTCCTCATTGGTTGGATGAAATCGAGGAAATGAGAGTGGAGGAAGTGAGGATCAGCAGAATTACTGCACTTCCTGTCTCACAAACACACACACACACACATAGTGTGTGTGCAGAGTTAAACAGTATATGTAAATGTGATTATTACTGAGATGAGAGTGAAAATCACAGACAGATGAGCTCCAGGTGTAATCCTGAATAAATAATGAACATACATGCTCAACACTTACAATATCTACTTCCACAAAATATTATTTACCATTACTTCATCTATACAGCACCTATAATGTATCGACAGTGTGTTGTAGGGGTCAGAGGTGACTCACAGCAGGCACCAGCAGCTTGTTCACTTCCTCTACAGCTCGTTTAAGTTTGATCTCAGCTCGATTCTGAGTATCTTCCACCGTGATGAGGACATGAAGATCCTCATTCAGGTGCTCCCAGTTAGGCTTTCCTCGATTCTGCTCCTCCTACACAGAGCGGTAGATGAAGAGAGACAGGTAGACACAGAAACAGAGAGAGACAGAGAGACAGACGATTGAATTACAAATCTGAACTTGATCAAATGAATATGACAGAATCGTGCAATAAAAAGTCAGTACTGAGATAACTCAGTCTAAGCAGCACTATACCGACACACTGAGGCTTAATCTTCCCAGCAACCTGAAGACCCGCAGCTGATTGGACGATCATTAAGAATTTCCCTCCAGGGATTAATAAAGGAATTCTGATTCTGATTCTGATTAAACACACTCATGCAGATGAACTATGAAAATAAATAAATCATGTGTGTCAGCAGGACTTCAGTCCAGAACCGACACTCACACTAATGTTTTTATCTGCCCTCTCCTCCCCACCATCTGGTTTCTGTTAACCTCCCGTTGCTCCGTCTGTCTCATGTATCTCTGTTAGCATAGCAGGTGGCTAACCTTGTTAGCATCACACACAGAGAGAGATAAACACGTGTGTTTTCACAGCAGTTTGACTTGAAATATTTGAAATTGTTTCCATGCTTTCTTTCTTCAATCCAAATCAGCTTCAAAACAGAGGAAAGCACATTTTCCAGCAGAAGAAAAGAGGTAATGGTTTAATATGTTGTTTTTTTCTGGTGATAAACATCAGAATTAGTATATCATGACTGTCCTCCATGATAATAATCCCTCATCTGTCCAATGAAAACTGAGAGGAATTTAAGTTTTGTTATGTGTCTGCAGTCAGAGTTGGATGAATAAATGGACATTCTGGGCTCTGGACCCGAGGGGTCAGGGACCCACACCAGTCCACTCTCTGTTTGAGATGTCTATGAACATTTCATCATAGAATCACTGAGTCAGGATATCCAGAGCCTGACTGATGTGTGAAGCTTAATGATGTATCTTGTCAGTTTTAGTAGGTCAGTAGGATCTAGTGCAAACTTAATCCCTTTACTCTGCTGTTGACTTCCGCTGCTGCAGCAGCTATCTACTTTAAAACCGGAAAGCGACGGCAACACCAAAAGAACTTCTGACTAACAGCAGCTTCATTACAACAATAGCAGAGACAAAAGCAAATCAGTTTAAAGTGATTAAAATTACTGAACTAATTTCAGTGAAACTGTGTGTTTGGTCCATTTTAGCTTTATATTGTAAAACTCACAGTCTCTTGAATGTATGCATACAACAATAAATGTCATCCTTTCATCTCTACAGCACAAATAAACTGTGAACTAAACCAGGATTTGTGTATTTTAACTTTAAACAAAAATCTGTCTTAACATTAACATTCATCCATCCATTTTCTATACCGCTTATCCGTCAGGGTCGCGGGGGAGCTGGAGCCTATCCCAGCTGACTACGGGCGAGAGGCGGGGTTCACCCTGGACTGGTCGCCAGTCAATCGCAGGGCCAACACACAAAGACAGACAACCACACACTCTCACACTCACACCTAGGGGGCAATGTAGAGCAGCCAATTAACCTAATGTGCATGTTTTTGGTATTGTGGGAGGAAGTGGGAGGAAGCCGGAGTACCCGGAGAAAACCCACGCAGGCACAGGGAGAACATGCAAACTCCACACAGAAAGGCCCAGACCGGGATTCGAACCTGGAACCCTCTTGCTACGAGGCGACAGTGCTAACCACTGCACCACCGTGCCGCCCTTAACATTAACATCAAGACACAAAAGAAAATTGCTGCTGACCATGACAAAACAGCTGCCAGTCTTTTCTGTGCATGTGCGTTACCTTCTTCCTGTCTCTCATGGAGCCCCGCCCTCTCACCATGATCTTACATCCTGTCTCCGCCTCTAGCTGCTTTGCCGTCAGACCACGAGGACCCAAAATCCTCCCAACAAAGTTGAACTGACAGACACAGAGAAATGTGGTTACCATGACAACCAGTGAGTGGATCACCTAGTACCTGATCAGGTGTCAATCAACACCAGAACATGCTTAAAACAATACTGACCAATGGAAAGTGGAAAATCCAACAGGACTCAAAGTCATCATCTAAATAAATATCCAGCTCTCACTGAAGGAGCTGCTGATCGATAACCTGCCGATTATGATTTGTCCATCTAGTTACATGAACATGGACACACACACAGAGTAACACACAGTAACACACACTGACATCAGGATGCTCTTTGGTCGGGACGTAAAGTTTCTCCTGCAGTTGGACGTTTGGCCCGATGGCGTCTGGCAGCTCGCTGATCCTCTCCGAACTATTCAGAGTGTCGATGTACATGTCCTTCCTCACACGGCCAATCTCTGAAACACACGACACACGTTTAGTCAAGTCAAGTCAACTTAATTGTCAAATACGCTATACACGCACGACATACAGCACAGATGAAATTTCAGTCCTCTCGGATCCACGGTGCAAACAGGCAATATAATAAAAAGAAACACTCTCAGGTAAACAAAAATATGAATAGGTAGTAGAAACAAAAGACATAAAGTTGAGCTGAGTTGTTGAGTTGAGTTGAGCCTCCTGACCGCCTAGTGGATAAAGCTGTCCTTGAGCCTGCTGGTTTTGGCCCAGAGACTCCGCAGTCTTCTCCCCGATGGCAGCAGGCTGAAGGGGCTGTGAGATGAGTGGGTGGGATCACCTGCGATCCTGATGGCTTTGCGAGTGAGTTGGGTGTTGTGCATGTCCAGAAGAGAAGGGAGGGAGACACCAATGATCCTCTCAGCCGCTGTCACGATGCGCTGCAGAGTCTTGCGGCAGGACTCGGTGCAGGTGCCGTACCACACGGTGATACAGCTGGTCAGGATGCCCTCGATGGCGCCTCAGTAGAAGGTGTGCATGATGGGGGCCGGGGATCTGGCTCTCCTCAGTTTGCGGAGGAAGTACAGGCGCTGTTGGGCTTTATTGTCCAGCGATGCAGTGTTGTTGCTCCAGGACAGGTCTTCGGAGATGTGCATATCCAGGAACTTGGTGCTGCTCACCCTCTCCACTGCAGCACCGTTGATAGTTAGAGGAGCATGCTGGGTGTGAACTCTCCTGAAGTCCACAACAATCTCCTTCATGTTCTCCACGTTCAGGCAGAGATTGTTGTCCCTGCACCACACGGCCAGGCGACTCACCTCACAGATGATGAAGAGGTTGGAGTTGAATGTTGGTGTACAGTCATTGGTCAGCAGGTTGAAGAGGAGGGGGCTCAGCACACATCCTTGTTCAGCGTGATGGTGCTGGAGGTGTTTCTGCTGACTCAAACTGCCTGTGGTCTCCCCGTCAGGAAGTCCAGCAGCCAGTTGCACAGAGAGGTGCTGAACCCCAGCTGGTCCAGTTTGTGAATGAGCAGCTGGAGGATGATTGTATTGAATGCTGAGCTGAAGTCTATGAAGTCTATACACACACACACACACACACACAGCAGAGGTATGTTTTAGACCAAACAGCAAAAAGGAAGGCCTTCCTTTCATCTGAAGACAGTCTTAATCTGAGCCTTCTGAAATGCTGTCGTTACTGCCAGGTCCTCAGGTTTTCCATTCATTCACACACGTAAAACACTTCCCTTCAAACATGTCAGGTTCTAAGAGGATCCAAATGTAAGCCACTGAGCAGGCGGGCTAAAAAAACAAAAAGTGAGTCTCAATAACATAAAGTTAAAATAGGAACAACAAAAAGAAGACATGCTGGATTGAAGGATGTTTTCCGTTTGTGTATGAAAAATCACAGAACCTGTGAGCAAGTGTACAGCATTTGTCATTTCACCTAAAGGAAGTTCACTGATGACTTTTCCTCAGTGTTTCTTGTTTTGCATGTTCAAAGTTGTATCACAATTCAATTTGTATAAGAAAGCATGAGGCTGAGCAGAAGCTGTCAGCTGATTACCACCTGGTGGTGACCCGGTTCTGATAACAAAGGAAGCTGCTGAGAGGAGGAATCCGAACAGGTAGCGAGGGTGAACGGGGAACATGAGACTGGGCCCACTTCCTGTACCTGATGTTGGGAACATAAAGAGTCATCAGTGCCGAACCTGCTGGGACACAGCAGCAGTGTACGAGCGTCTTCATGCTGTTGACTCTTCAGCAGCAGAGGGACATCAGATCAGAAGGACTGCAGACTGTGAGGAAACAAAACTCTGGTGTGGGAAGAGTTCATGGAGGCCATGGAAGAGTTTCAGTCGTCCTCAAAAAGGTTTTGACAAACCATCAGATGAGCTAGGACAAGAAGGAAGACTTCAGGCCAGACTGTTTACAGCAGGAAGAAGAACTGCAGAGCTGGACTGAAGACGCTGTCAGAGGGTGGAAGAGACTTGTGGAGGACATCCTGAACTGGACTGACATGTTGTCCACAGAGGAGACAGAAGCAGTGATGCAGATCTGAGGAATATTTAACCAGTTTGTAAACTAAACTGCAAGTTGATCCAGTTCATATCATCTCAAGATAAGATCAGAACGCAGCTGCAACAGCACTAATCACACACACACAGACAGACACACACACACACACACACACACACACAAACACACACACACTGCCATTTTCACTGCTGGTTTTACTGCCCGTCTGAGAAGCTGAGACCATTACAGCAGGGATGCCAGCCAAAGGGAATTATGGGTAAATTGATTTTGCTTGCACAAACACACACACACTTTTCATTTCAGCTCCTGAATTAACTAAAAAGTTAAATGATGAATCGCTGCTCTTAGTGTAATTGAGAGAGAGACACAAACGAACTGAAAGGTCAGAGAAATAAAAAGTGAAGAAAAAGAAGAAAACTGAGACAAAGACGTCCACAATGACTTCAATAACATCTGGTGTGTTCAAGTGCTCCTGGGAAACTTCAGTGTTCACATGAATCCTACATAATTACGGAGGTTAGCTCAGCTGGCCACCCTGAATCCCACCAGTCAAACTCGTTTCAAACCACCCTGTAAATGTGTGTTTTCTGTGAAATGCTCGTCTTCGTCTTCTTCTGTATCAGCCGCCGCCTCATGGTGACCTCAGAGATCTGACCAACATGCAAAGCCACCTTGAGAATTCTACAACAACTCTAATGTTCTGCAGCAGTCTGAAAGTCCAGCAGCAGGGCGGCTCAGGGTGCGGCTCCACCACCATCACAACTTGTGTGTCAGGTTAAGTTTCCGAAGTGTAATCGGTCATCAGGTGTTTGGTGGATTCTTGTGAGCAGACAGAAAACCTTCCGAGTGAACAGTTTACTGTACTTAAGTACAGTTTTGCGGTATTGACTTGAGTATTTCCATTTTCTGCTACTTCATACTCCACTTCACTATTTACTCTACCTCATTTATATGAGCACTTTTTACTAGCAGATAAACTGCTGCCTCAGAGCCACAGTTTAAACTCGTTTATTTTATCATTGATTTCAGTTATCAGAAACCTGCTGAACATCAGATCAGAACTGATCAACCACTTCAAGTGGTTGATCAAACACATAAACATAAGCATATTTTACTTTTAGTTGTACTTTTGATTTAAGTATATTCATATGAGATCAATTTTACTCAAGTACTATTTGTATGGGTTACTTTAACTTTTACTTCTTTATATTTAATTCTGGGTACTTTTTATAAAGACATAATTGAATACTGAAAACAAATGTAAAATAGTCATATTATTCACATCATTGGATAAACTACAGGTTATTCAATAATAATCAGAAAATAATCGGCAGATGAATCAGAAAAGCTTCTCTTGTATGCATACAGAAGATTCTGCAGAATGAGTACTTTTAACACTCTAACTACTGCAACAATTCATTGTTTGTATTTTCTTAATTAATTTTATGTCATCACTAAAAATGAAATGGTTTGAAATGCAAGAAAATAGCAAAAGGTTCAAAGTTTCATTTATGTTAATATTTAATTCACTGTGACAAAAACTGAATTAAAAATACACCATCAACTGTTTTACAGCCAAGACTCAGATGTTTAATCAATTAGGAAAGCAAACTAATCAGTTAATGGGCAGATCAGTGAGCTTGTGTTGTTGATAACACTCAATATGTGCCTATAAAAGGTGTAAGATTGAAATGAAATAAATTAGCTCAATTAATTTGCACTATGTGTTTAATTGTTTTGGTGTCTTGTTATTTAAACTTCTTCTGCTGCTGTTTTATTGAGTGTTTCACTGACAAATCATCAATACATCAGTCCCCATACAGAACATTAAGGATTCAACCGAGTTAAGTACCTTCACTGAAGATTTTTTTACACGTAGTACTTTAACTGAAGTAAAGGATAAATTGGTTCCCTCATGAGGCCTCAGACAAACAGACGGGTTCAGGTGTCTCACCCTCGTCCAGCAGTCTTTCCAGGTGCTGGAAAATGCCGCAGAAGTTCGGCAGGCTGCTCATCAGCTTCTTGTCGTTCATGAGCTGCATCAGATAATCCGGACCGGGTCTCGGCTTCTCCTTGCCCTCCATCTCCAACACCATCATCCAGCAAAGTGTCACATATAAAGAAAAGCACCAGGGTGGACGGATCACTGCATGAAGATTAATCCGGACTCGGACCCAGACTCGGTCCGGAGCGGGTTTTTGTCCCCTCTTTTTCTGTTTTGAATCCCCGGGTGCCGGCAGCCCCAGATCGGTCCCGCGCTCCCCGGCACTCCACGCCTGTCTGACGGCGAGCAACGGCTCCGTCGCTGCACTCCGCCCGGTCCCCCACACGCAGACTGAAGGACGGAGGACCCGAGGACCGTCAAGTTTAGCAACGGCAAACAAACACCTTCCGGGCCCAGACTTCAGAATAAAAGCGTCAAGTTCAACAACTACAAATACACAGCTTCCGGCCCCAGGCTTCAGAATAAAAGCATGTAAAACTTGCCTGGCCAACCAATTAAGTTTGACTCATGTCAGCCTTCATGTATTGAAGACTTGGAAGGAGTTCAGTAAATATTTGAACAAAAGACTTTAAGTGAACCTGTTGAAACCTGGTGAAATGAAGTTATCACAATGTTGACATGTTGAAAAAGAGGAGTACCGAGGAGCATGGAGAAGGTCTGGTTGTCTGGCCATCTGGTGGTCGGCAGATTTGGTGGTTTGGAGGTCTGGTGGTACAACAGCAGGTTCTTCTGTCAGACAGCAGAGCAAACAGGCTGTGGTCCACAGTAATATGAGCACCAGTGATGTTGTGAGCAGGTTTAATCACCACAGCAGTCGAACCACAGTGGAATTAAAGGAGCATTCAGGTGTTTTACAAAGCTTTACACTGATGAGTGGATCACCCAATGAAGTTGAAATTTCTCATAAGACTTTCTGTTGGCAACTTTCATAAAGTTCATTAAATAAATCATCAAACTTCCACCCCCCTTCATCACTCAGGTTGTTGTTTATTTATTGAAAATATTGTATTTCTAAATGATGAACTCAAATTAAAAACATACACTTTAAAGTCTTTTTTACAGAGATAAACAGAAATGTGAAAACAGAAAAGAGAGTGAGACAAAGAGTCACTGTCTCACTCTGTTTCCCAGGCATCTCTGTGAATAAAACTTCTCAGTTTGAATCTGCCCCTTTAAATACTTTAATTGGCTTAATGGTTTTGCTTCTCTTTCATATGGTAACAAGTACCCCCACCCCCCCACCCCCGGAGCCACTGAAGAGAAGAAAAGGCATGAAAGAAGCGGAAAAGAAAAAGAGATGGGCGAGAGGGGGGAGAGGAAGAGTAAAACAACAGTACTTCTTCTTGTACTGGTGATGTCAGTTTAGCTGAGAACTTGTCTCTCTGAGCAGAAACACACCAGAGTGAAGAATGTTGAAACCAGGACCACAGTCTTTATGTGACCCTGTGATAGTGCGTGCAGGGTCACAGGTTGCGTCCATACCTGCAACCTGCAATCAGCTCACTCAACCTGCAAAGACTTCTGATGACCTTCAGAGTGGACAAAACCTTGACAACAAACACACCGTAACGTGACTAGCCCATCATCCATCCATCACTCCATCCAACCGTCCATCCATCCATCGCACAACACATCCCCCACCCACCCCGGAAAACAACAACAATGATTTCACCCCTGGCAAACACACTTCCTACTCACCCTGCACTCAGACTGGACTGAGGATAAAAGAGGATGAAGTGGCCCAGCTCTTCCAGAAGTAGAAAACTAGGAAGTCGGCAGGCCCAGATCTTACCTTCCTGTCTGAAGGTCTGTGCTAACCAACTGGCTCCTATCTTCACACAGATTTTCAACAAATCCTTGGAGCCGTGTGCAGTCCCCTCCTGCTTCAAACATTCTACCATCATCCCAGTCCCAAAGAAATCCATGGTCATGAAGTCCCTTGAACAACTAGTGCTGGACCACCTGAAGGATATCACATAACACCTGCTGGACGGGAGGAAGGATGCACTTTCTGCAGCAACTGAGGAAGCAGGATCTGCCACAGGAGCTGATGATCCAGTTTTACACCACAGTCATCAAAGCTGTTCTCTGCTCATTCAATTCAATTCAATTCAGTTCAGTTTATTTATATAGCGCCAATTCACAACAAAAGTTATCTCATGACACTTTCCAATTTGAGCAGGTCTAGACCAAACTCTTTAATTAAGTTAAAGTTAATTTAATTAATTAGTCTGGTTTGGAGCAGTCACAAAACAGAACACAGTCAGACTGCACTGCACTTTATGTTTATTGTATGTACTGTACAAATAAAGTTGTCTTGTCTTGTCTTGTCTCATTAGTGGATAACAGTATAACATGTACAGTGTTTTGTATACATGATATAAACTGAGTATATATTGTCTTGTATTGTCTGTATCTTGTCTTATTGCTAGAAAGACATCAATAGCCAAAACAACTACCTTGTGTGTACCAACATGCTTGGCCAATAAAACCTGATTCTGATTCTGATCCACCCACCCACCCATCCAGCCATCTGTCATCCATCCATGCATCCATGTTTCCATACATCAGTTCACCAATCTATCCATCCATATCTCATCCATCCATCTCTCATGCATCCTTCCACCCATCCATCCATCCAGCCATCCACAGGAATTGATCTGGAGTTGATGTTAACACAGCAGTCATTCACACTCACATTCACACCCATGAAAAGGATTCAATTCAATTCAATTTTATTTTATTTATATTGCACCTTATACAATCAAAATTCTAGGTGTCTCTAGGTGCTTTACAGAAAACCCAGAGCCTGAACCCCCAAGCAAGCAGACAGTGGCAAGGAAAAACTCCCTTTTAACAGGAAGAAACCTTGAGCAGGACCCGACTCACAAGGGAGAACTGACTGCTGACATACCAACATACATGCAATAAACATCATACATTACAAACGACAAACATGACAGGTTGTTATAATTGGAATTCTGAAGACTATGTATTGTTCAAGTTAGTTTTAATAGCACTAGTGATGAGAGGAGAGGAAGAAGAGGAGAGGAAGTGAGGGAGTAGAGATGGCGGTGGTGGTGTTGTGGAGGTGGGGAAACTGCTCGGTGGATCGTGTTTGTGTCCCCTGGCAGGATAGGCCTATAACAGCGTAACTATGATAGAGATTAATTCCTGTCAAAACTCTAGCTGCTGCATTCTGGATCAGCTGCAGGCTATTAATAGAGTAATTTGGACATCCTGATAATAATGAGTTGCAGTAGTCCAGCCTAGAAGCAACAAAAGCATGGACAAGTTTTTCAGCATCACTCTGAGAGAGGACGCTCCTAATCTTAGCAATATTAGGTGAAAGAAGGCGGTCTTAGAGGTCTGTTTAATGTGATGGATAAATTACACGTCCTGATCGAAGATAACGCCGAGGTTCCTCGCAGTTGTACTGGGGGCCAAGGTAATGCCGTCCAGAGAGAGAATATTATCAGCTATGTTTGGGGCCTGGAACAATGACCTCAGTTTTGTCTGAGTTTAAAAAATAAAAAATTGGAGGTAATCCAGTCCTTTATGTCGTTAAGACATCCCTGGAGCCTGGCTAACAGCTCTGTTTCTTCAGGCTTTAAGGATAAGTACAGCTGTGTGTCATCAGCATAACAATGAAAGTTTATGCCATGTTTCTGAATAATATTTCCTAGAGGGAGCAGTGCTGGCCCAAGCACTGAACCCTGTGGAACACCGAGATTAACTTTTAAATGCGAAGAAGAAACATCATTACACACACACACACGCACACGGAGAAATGGACTCTGTTGTCAGTTTATATATGTATTTTAAATGCTTGGTGACATGTTTGGCGTGGCGCACGCCATGGACGCTTCGGCGCTGTAAATTCAGCCCGCTGCGTCGCTCACTCACCACAACCACAACTCACCCATGTCAGTTTTCTCTCCGGTCTAGCATCCAGGCGTGTAGTGAGGTACCCACTACTCGTCCACCTCTTCATTTCAGTTTGTAAAGACTCTGGTTTGTCACATAGTCATAGTTTTCACATAGTCACCTACACTCCCGGTCCAACTCCACTGCTCCTCTGCGGAAGCGCGCGCCGCTGCAGGGGCGGACTTTATTGAGCACGGGGCAAGGGGGCACGACCCATTGCACTCAGGGGGGTTTATTTTTTTTATGGTGTTGGCTATGTGGTGTTTATGAAAAATTATTGTATGGTGTGTAAATATTTGGTGTGTGGATTGAATAATGCCTTATTTATTTTTTTGTATTTATTTATTAGGATTAGTGTATGGTATGAACCATTATGTTTGTTGGTAATCCCCTCCATAATGGTTTGGACCGTTTGGGCTCAACTAGCAGCCCTATTTAAAGGAGCCTCATTTTGCTCTTGTGGTTCCTAGGGAGAACTGCCATGTACTGCTGTGAGTTTTTGCCATTGTTGTTTAGTTCCTGCTTTGTTCCTGCATTGTTCCTGTCTGTGAAAACCTAGTGTTTCGGGAAAATAAAAGGGTTTTTCCTGGCACCTGACGCTTTGCTGCCTCCTGTTTCCAACCTCTGAATCCGATCTTGCCTAGATCCCGTTATTCGGGGAGACCACTCTGGTCCCTCACAAGGTCATTTGTAACTTTAACCAGTGCTGTTTCTGTACTGTGATGGGCTCTGAAACCAGACTGAAACACTTCAAACAGACTGTTCCTGTGTAGGTGATCAGTTAACTGACTTGAAACCACTCTTTCAAGTGTTTTAGACAAAAATAGGAGGTTGGATATCGGCCTATAGTTTGCTAAGATGTCTGGGTCAAGTGAAGGTTTTTTAAGCAAAGGTCTGATAACAGCAGTTTTAAATGCCTGTGGTACATAACCTGTTGTTAAAGACAAGTTGATCTGATCTAAGGAGGAAACGCCAATCAAGGGAAAGACGTCCTTGAGGACCTTTGTTGGGATGGGGTCTAAGAGACATGTAGTTGGGTTAGATTTATTAATGCTGGAGATCAGCTCAGGGAGGTCTATGGGCAGTTGTCCAGAGATGGATTAGGACTAAAAGAGGTTTCTAAAGATGGCAGTATATTGACTATTGTGGGGAGATCTTTATTGATTTTTTTTCTCTAATGTTAGTTTATCGGTGAAGAAACTCATGTTAGCTCAGTCGGTAGAGTATCAGACTTTTCATCTCATTAGTGGTTCACACAGCCCTCACCCACCTGGAGAGCAGAAACTCCTACGTCTACCTGCTCTTCCTGGACTTCTCCTCTGCCTTTAACACCATCATCCCACAGACCCTGGTACAGAGACTCTCCACCCTCAGTCTGAGTCACCCCCTTGGGAACTGGGTCCTGGACTTCCTGACCAACAGACTTAAGACTGTCACAGTGCCGACCCCCCCCACCCCCATCAACATGAACCTGCACTAAGCCTGTGAATATTCTCATTCATCCAGGTCATGGTTATCATGGTTATCATGGTTGCATGAACTGATGAAGCCTTTTGGATGAGAGGTGAAACGTCTTCAAAGACAAATAACTAAGTCCAGTTGCCTTCGATTGAATTTCCTTGAGATGGACCTGCACTAAAAACACTTTACACCCACAAGTGCAATACGGACAATCCTACAATCCTGGACTACCTCACACTAGCACTAACTTGCACATGCATATTTATGCTGCACATGCTAACCTGGCTTCTTATTTATTTATTTCTTTTTCTCAGAATGTTTAGTTTTTTATATTGTATTTGTCTTTAGCTTATATATTCTATTTTTACTTAGCTTATATTTCTATTTTTTTATTCAACTTTTCATTTCATATTTTTTTATATCGTACCTATTGCTCCCGGGAACTGAGTCCTAATTTCGTACCATAAGCATGTAAATGTGAGCTGGTATGACAATAAAAGTTCCTTGATCCTTGATCCTTGAAGTCTCCACTACTAAGAGCTGTAGGAAAACAAGGCTCAACAGAGCTGCGACTCTTTGTCAGTTTGGCTACAGCGTTAAACATGGGTTGTTTTTGTTTTGCTCTATTAATGATGAATAACAAGCTGTTCTGACTTTACGAAAGGCCTTTTTATATGTCAATAGACTATCTTTCCAGACCATTTGGGATTCAACTGATTTGGAGGAGTACCACTTCCTCTCCATCTGTCTTGATACCTGTGGTCAAAACTCTTGATGTGATGGGATTGCATCCCTAAATCTGTCTACAGTATTCTCAGAGAGGCATCTGGTATAGTAAACCTTTTTGTTCTTTGCTGCAAGGCCTTTAGAGTTAGCTCAAGAGTCATAAGTGAATGCTCTGAAAAGAGAGGGCTTTGATGGACAAATAACACGTTCTTAGTTTCTAGGCCGTAGGTGAGAACCAGATCGAGGGTGTGATTATGACAGTGTGTTGGTTCATTTACTGTCTGAAGAAAACCTATTGAATCTAAGAGTGAATTAATGGCTGACTTAAGACTGTCAGAGTCAACATCTATATGAATGTTAAAGTCACCCACTACAATGACTTTTTAAGCACTAAACTAGATAAGAAGTCAGAAAACTCAGACAGGAACTCTGAGTAAGCAGCAGCAGGTGGGCGATACACAACAACTAATAAAACTGGCTTTTCTGACTTCCAGTTTTGGTGAGACAGGCTGAGAGTGAGACTCTCAAATGAACTATAGATAGATTTAGGTTTGGGGTTAATCTGAAGACTGGAATGGTAGATTGCTGTCACTCCTCCTCCTCGGCCTGTGCCTCGAGGAATATGATAGTTAATATAATCAGATGGAGTTGATTCATTTAAACTGTCAGGATTGTCGGCGTCGTCGACGCAGAAATTAGCTGAACCCCGATGCGGAGTCTAAAGAGGAGCAGGCAGGCAGGCGTGGTGGAGGTCCAAAAACACTTGTCTTTATTTAAACAAAGCTAAACTCAAAAAAACACACTTACTGTGGCAAGAAACTAGGCATGGCATGGCAAGGTAAGGCAAGGCAAAACCAACAACACGTTCCTGGCATGGCATGGGGAAAAAATGCAGATCCTGGCATGGCATGGGGGATAAACACAGACGCTCTCACAATGGTGACTGGGAAGACAAGGACTAAATAGACATGACAACGAGACACAGGTGACACACATCAGGAGGGAGAAAGCAATCAGGAAAACTAAAAGCAAAGCTACATGAAAACAAGGCACACAGGGGAAGTGACGCTTTCAAAATAAAACAGGACATGACAAAAACCTTGAACATAATACATGGAAGCACAAGACAAACATGAAACATGGCACATGGACAGAAATCAAAAGACAAAGCATAACCAAAAAACACCAGGCATGACAGAACCCCCCCCTTAAGGGACAGATCCCAGATGTCCCTTCAAAAAAGAAACACAGGTCTAACACAGGCTGGGTGGCTGGAGGGGGGGAAAACCAAAGAGGCATGAAACAAGTAAAAAACAAAGTCAGGGATTCAGCCCTGGTGTAGGGCAGTGGCCCAACCTGCAATCTCGGGCGGGCGGCCCCAGTTCAACACCCAGGTGGGGCTTGATGAGTCAGGGGGCCTGCCCAAATGCTGGGCCAGGACATAACACGAGGCCTCAGGCGGTCTGCCTGAATGCTGGGTCAGGGCCAACGGCCGAACAAAGAACCGCCTCTGTGGCGGCCCGACGAGGCATGGAGACCTGACGAGACGAGGAGATCCGGTGACCTGACGTGGAGACCTGACGAGACGTGGAGACTTGGCGGCAAGACGTGGTGACCTGACGAGACGTGGAGACTTGGCGGCAAGACGTGGTGACCTGACGAGACGTGGAGACTTGGTGACCTGACGTGGAGACCTGACGAGACGTGGAGACTTGGCGAGACATGGAGACTTGGCGGCAAGACGTGGTGACCTGACGAGACGTGGAGACTTGGCGGCAAGACGTGGTGACCTGACGAGACGTGGAGACTTGGTGACCTGACGTGGAGACCTGACGAGACGTGGAGACTTGGCGAGACACGGAGACTTGGCGGCAAGACGTGGTGACCTGACGAGACGTGGAGACTTGGCGAGACGAGGCGTGAAAGCAGACAGACCCAGACCTGTAACAGTGGGCTGCGATCCATCAGCTGAAGCATGGGGCCTTGGCGTAGCTTGGGGTGCTGGTGGACCCAGACCTGGAACAGTGGGCTGCGGTCCATCAGCTGAAGCATGGGGCCTTGGCGTAGCTTGGGGTGCTGGTGGACCCAGACCTGGAACAGTGGGCTGCGGTCCATCAGCTGAAGCATGGGGCCCTGGCGTAGCTTGGGGTGCTGGTGGACCCAGACCTGGAACAGTGGGCTGCGGTCCACCAGCTGAAACATGGCGTCCTGAGACGGCGGGTGTCTTGGTCCGTGGGGCCGGGACAGGAACGAAGACCTCCGCGGCGGCAGGCGGCCTGGTCCGCGGAGCAGGGACAGGAACTGTGACCTCCGCGGCGGCAGGCGGCCTGGTCCGCGGAGCAGGAACAGGGACAGGAACGAAGATCTCCGCGGCGGCAGGCGGCCTGGTCCGCGGAGCAGGTACAGGAACGGAGACCTCCGCGGCGGCAGGCGGCCTGGTCCGCAGAGCAGGGACAGGAACGGAGACCTCCGCGGCGGCAGGCGGCCTGGTCCGCGGAGCAGGGACAGGAACTGTGACCTCCGCGGTGGCAGGCGGCCTGGTCCGCGGAGCAGGAACAGGGACAGGAACGAAGATCTCCGCGGCGGCAGGCGGCCTGGTCCGCGGAGCAGGTACAGGAACGGAGACCTCCGCGGCGGCAGGCGGCCTGGTCCGCGGAGCAGGTACAGGAACGGAGACCTCCGCGGCGACAGGCGGCTTGGTCCGTGGAGCAGGGACAGGGACTTTGACCTCCGCGGCGGCCGGCGGCTTAGTCCGCGGAGCAGGAACAGGAACTTTGACCTCCGCGGCGGCAGGCGGCCTGGTCCGCAGAGTCTGCACCGGCTGTGGGGAGCCTGTCGCTGGGTGCAGGGGTGCTGGTGGACCCAGACCTGGAACAGTGGGCTGCGATCCATCAGCTGAAGCACGGGGCCCTGGCGTAGCTTGGGGTGCTGGTGAACCCAGACCTGGAACGGTGGGCTGCGGTCCATCAGCTGAAGCATGGGGCCCTGGCGTAGCTTGGGGTGCTGATGGACCCAGACCTGGAACAGTTGGCTGCGGTCCATCAGCTGAAGCGAGGAGAGTGGAGACGGCAGACAGTCGCTCCATCAGGGTCTGGAATATGGCGCCGATCTCCGTGACGGTTGGCGGCTCGATCCGCGGACTCCGCCCCGGCAGCGGGGAGCCTGTCGCTGGATGCAGGCCTCCCTGGGGCCTGAAGCGGCGCATCTGCTCCTCCCATAGTTCCACCAAACTGGGAGGCCGGGCCGCCAGTCCGGTGCCCGCATAAGGAGACTCTACGGGGTTCATCGTGGTCAGAGCGTTCTGTCACGATTGACGGCGTCGTCAACGCAGAAATTAGCTGAACCCCGATGCGGAGTCTAAAGAGGAGCAGGCAGGCAGGCGTGGTGGAGGTCCAAAAACACTTGTCTTTATTTAAACAAAGCTAAACTCAAAAAAACACACTTACTGTGGCAAGAAACTAGGCATGGCATGGCAAGGTAAGGCAAGGCAAAACCAACAACACGTTCCTGGCATGGCATGGGGAAAAAATGCAGATCCTGGCATGGCATGGGGGATAAACACAGACGCTCTCACAATGGTGACTGGGAAGACAAGGACTAAATAGACATGACAACGAGACACAGGTGACACACATCAGGAGGGAGAAAGCAATCAGGAAAACTAAAAGCAAAGCTACATGAAAACAAGGCACACAGGGGAAGTGACGCTTTCAAAATAAAACAGGACATGACAAAAACCTTGAACATAATACATGGAAGCACAAGACAAACATGAAACATGGCACATGGACAGAAATCAAAAGACAAAGCATAACCAAAAAACACCAGGCATGACATAAACTAACGTACTCATCATTCTGTAACCAAGTCTCAGTGAGGCAGCAAACAGCAAACAGGATAGCACTGGCCACCACAGACTCATAGAACATCCTCAGCATCGTCCAGCAGATGGTAAACCACCTCAGCCTCCTCTAGGCATCAGAGTTCTTAGTCAAGTCCATTTTCTGTCTATATACACTCCCAGGTATCTGCATTTCCCTACAGTGTCCACCACAGTCCCCTGGATGAAGATGAACTGGAATGTCACTGGAATCTTGGTCATCGTCAGGTCCACTACCAGTTCCTTGGTCTTTGTCACATTTAGCTGTAGATGGTTTTGCTCACACCATGTAACAACGCTGTCCACCAGAGCCCTGTACTTGGTCACATCACTCTTGCTGATATGTCCAACTATGGCTGAGTCATCAGCAACCCTCTTATGATGGCAGGAATCTGTGCAGTAGATGAAGTCTGTGATGTTGAGGGTGAAGAGGAAGGCAGAAAGGCAGGCACAGAAACTGGTGTCTGCTGGTCAGGTGGTCAACAATCCAGGACATGGGGGGGGCATCCACTTGCATTGCTGTTAGCTTCTCCCCTAGTAGAGCTGAACGGATGGTGTTAAATGTACTGGAAAAGTCAAAATACATGACCCTCACATTGCTCACCGGCTTGTCCAGGTGGGCATAGACACAATTCAGCAAGTAGATGGTGGCATCCTCAACTCCTAGTCAGGGCTGGTAGGTGAACTGGAGGGGCTCCAGGAGTGGCCTAACCTTTAGCTGCTCTAGAACAAGTCTTTCCAGGGTTTTCATAATGTGGGTGGTCAACCCCACAGGTCTGTAGTCCTTGATGCCTCTAGGATCTGGCGTCTTGGGCACAGGAGGCATCATTAGCATCTTTCTATGTTTTCATCACTTCATGTGTAACCTCTGAGGCAGTTGTGGAGCATTTGTCCAAAGAAAGACTAGCATCATCTGCATACACACGTACCCTACATCAACCTTCACAGATGAACTGACGCAACAAACTCCTCACTGGCACTGAGTGAACATATCTGCAGTCAGCTGACAGCATCATGTGACCAGACTGCTGATGAGTCAGAGCTGAAGACCAATTACTTTGTCACAACAAAGGTTTCTTTTTACGTGTGAAACAATGGAGCTGTTCTGTCGGAGAGAGAGAGAGAGTGTGTGTGTGCGTGCGCGCTGTTGAAGGTTTCTTGTGTCATTCTGCTGACTGAAAACATTATTCCCCTTCAAAGTTCAGATTGTTTGAGTCCTCCCCCTCGTTGTCTCATTTTCTACTGCTGGAATGCTAACATTAGCCACGTTAGGCACATTAACTCCTGCAGTGGAAGAAGGACTCACTTTCCTCACTGAAGTAAAACTACACACAGTAGAAACAAGGTTGAGAGGTACTGTACTTAAAATATTAAACATGTCCATCCATATACATATAACACGTATATTACTTATATATTTTACCATTATAACTAAACTAATGCATAACAACACAGTGACCAAGAGTACAACACACTGCAACTGAGGAATAAAAGACACTGCCAATATACAAATATTAATACGGTAGTTTTTCCTCTCCACTGTCACCGAATGTTGGGTTCTCTGTGTTACAAAATTTCATCAAAGAGTTTGGTCTAGACCTGCTCTAATTGAAAAGTGTCAGGAGATAACTTTTGATGTGATTTGGCGCCATATAAATAAACTGAATGGAACTGAATTGAAGCGAGGCTGCTAAACTATTAGTTCTCCTGAGTTTGCACTGTCAAGTACCTGACTCTGAACTTCATAAATGATACTGAGGAAGCTTCAGTTTTTTTTGGACTATAAAAACCAGGTGTTATATCAAGCTGTGTTTATTGTTTTGTATTTTTTTATATATATTATTATTTTCTTACATCAAATTTATGAGATCTTGGTGGTTTGATTCAGTTGGAGTGTCCTCGTGGACGGGAAGACGTGCTACATTTAAGGTCAACTTTATTACGATTCCCATCTAAACTTCTTCTGTAAATCTAAACTATCAAATAACAAAAGACACACAGCTGATGAATGGACAGTGTGTGTGTGTGTTCAGTTCACTGTGTGTTGGATCATTGTTTTCCATCAGACAAAAGACAAATAGAAACAAACGTCCATTTTCTGCCGAGATCTAAACACTACAGTGCTGAATTCTCCTGGTTTTAAACTGACTCACTCAGTTTCACTGTTTCATACAAGGTCTCTTGTTTGTTAGAAAATACAGGAAGAAATCTGATTGTTTAAAAAACATTAACTGTAGTTATGTCATTTCCATGTTCTACAACAAACAGTCATATGTTCTTCTATTTTCTCCTTCACTCACACGTTTTCATTAATCTTAGCAGTCTTTTCTGCTTCCTGTCGTCACCTGAATCCACTCGGTCTGTTGCTTGCTGATTGGCTGACACATCACAGCCTGAACTTTGTGCAGACATCACAGATGGACTCTGGGCCAAGCTGAGTCTGGATCAGTCCTGCTCCTGAACCTCCTGCCTGCTGACTAAATATAACACAAGGTGAACAAGATGGAGTAACTGTACATCACTTGAGTATTTCTATATTAAGTTACTTTGTATTACTACCCCACTGCATTTCATATGGCATACTGTATTTTTAACTACACCAACTGATAAAAGTTTACTAGTTAGTACTGATATTGAACTAAGGTTTAAATGCAAGACTTTGAGTCCTTTCAGACTGTAGTATTTGTTCTTCCCATTCAGTACAGATTCAGACTACTTCCTCCTCGTGTGTGATGGATGGAGGAGGTCCTGGGAAAGGTCCTGCCTGGTCTCAGTCCAGGTTCTGGACTGAGCCAGACTAATGAACCAGCAGATTCTCCACAAATCAACCTGAGATACAAACAACAGAAGAACAAGAAGAAGCTTTTACTCTGACGGAGATTTAATTAAAGAAATAGCTCACCCGAAGTGAACGTCCTTTCATGTTTCCCTGCTCACTGCTGTTTGAAACACTGTTCTCAGATCAGTTTGTATGTGTGTGTGTGGATTTACAGTGGAAGATGTGAAGACAGCTGACACTGAATTTTCTGCTAGAACATCAATGATCAAAATCAGATGAAACGCATAGTTTGCTGTCCTATCACCTCCTCATTCTCCTTTTCTCCTCTCTTTTAAAATTTAACTCAGTTTCTCTTCCAGCCTTTGAGGAGATCTGTGTCTGTTGTCAGATGACTGGGTTGAGTCCAGACCTCCATGTTTTCTAAAAGGAGAGGTCTGACCCCTCCTCCCTCTGCCCCGTCTTCCTCCTCCCTCCTCCCTCCTTCCCCCGCTTGCTGTCTTTGTTTTTGTCCTTGGCAATCGCTGCAAGTCCTCAGAGCGTCTTTCAGGAGGAAAGAATAGCAGATTGTCTTCATTAAGGAGGACGCCTTGTTTCAGGAAGTCCGGGGGGGGGGCAGAGGGAGGGAGGGAGGTGAAGCAGAATGTCAAGTCGAATGTCTTTGTGTTGGGTGTTTTCGGCCCAGCGACAGCTGATTCATATTCAAATGGAGCTTCAGAATGGATGCTTCACATACACACAAACACACACTCAAAGTTTACAAAAAAGCGATGACATTCCAGGAGGAGGTGTAAAGCTGTGAGAGGACGATGTGGAGAAGGAGAGGAGGAGGTAGAGGAGCAAACAAACAGGATTCACATCCACACTGAAGTTCAACATGACTTTTATTAGTGCTGACAAATCATGATGTTGATGATGTCATCTACGGATACAACATGATGTCTCACACACACATATGTTACACATGAAAATACAAAATCAGCACAAAAACCAAAGTCTGTCTCGACTGTGAGAACCTGAAGACTCACAAGGGCAGTATGTGTGGCAGTATGTTTTGTAGGTCCAGTCGGCAGTCACTGGGTCGTAACAACCTATCAGCTGGTCGCTATGGCAACAGAATCACTGACTCGGTGACACAAGAACCAGATCAGACCTGAAACTAAACACAGGTTTAAATTAAATTGTCAGCTCATTGGTACAGCAGCTCCAGACTGCTGTGTTCTCATTGGACGGTTAGTTGTTTATTAAGTGAGGTAGGAGGAGCTATCAAGCTGTTCATCAGAAGAATCGAGGGTCTCGATTGGCTCTGCGGGAACGGAAACGAATCTCAGACAGTTTGGAGTTGATGCCAGAGCCTATGACGCCTTTCTTGGCGAGAGGAAACCGAGCCAAGATCGCATCTGAGAAACAGAGGGGAAGATGGTCAGAAAGGAAGATGGTCAGACTAGAGGAACATTTTGGTTGGATGTCTGAACCTACTGAAGATGGCGTTGATCTTGTGTGGGTCAAGTGCGCTGCGCTGTGGTTGGAAGGCAGGACGACGGCTCCGTCCACCTCGCAGGTTACTGTTCATCAGAGTGTTCATATCAAACACACCCATCAGCAGCGTCCGTGCCATTGCCGTGGGAGACTGCGCCTGATTGGCTGCCTGCCATGAGCGGACATCACAAAGAACACCAGAGCCCGGACACACCTCCACCTGGCTCACCTGAGCAGATTAAACCACAACAGACAAGCCAGATCAGGTGACATCAAATCTGATTGGTTTAACCTAGATCAAAGTGATTTAAACTGGATCATATTAACCCAGTTCAGATTGAATCAGATCATTTTACATAAATAACAAAGTTGGAGCACCTTGCCGGTCACCACATATGTCCAATCTGCTCCAGTCTAAACAAGATTAAATCAGTTTCAGTGTGAACCAGATCAGAGGTGTTCTCACATGGTCGTCCACGTGTCCAGCAGTACACTGGCTCTCGGAGCAGCTCCTCCTCAGCTCCTCCATGATGGTCTGGCTGCAGAGCGGTGCCTCCTCCCCCATGTGGCTGCCCATGCCCAGGTCTGCTCCTCCTGGCACCTCCTCATCCTCAGAGCCCAGCGGGGCCCAGGACTCCAACATGTCCCCAGTCAGCTCCTCCTGGATCTGTTGGGTGTAGACTTGAGGGTGGAGGTCTCTGTCCTGATTGGTTGAGAGGTGGTGATGCAAATACGGAGCATAATTGTCACTCCTGCCTGTTGCCGTGGAGATGGAGTGGTGACTGTTGGCTTGGCCCAATGTCTGCCACATGGTGGACAAGAGCCCAGGGATTTCTGGGAAATGTAGTCATATTAAATGTCATAAAATAAAACAAACAATATTAACCCAGGCTGATTTCATTTAAACCAGATTGGACCTGTTTAAGTAAAATCAAATGAAACCAGACTACATTATCATAAACCAGCATAATGAATAGGATCAGATTAGTTCAAACTGGATCATATCAGTGTGGCTTTTCCCCTTGGGGATCAATAAACTCTTAATTTTATCTTATCAAACCCAGTCAGGTTAAATTAGATCAGCTGTAATAGGAGGTGACAGAGAACTGGATCTGGACTCACCGTGGACCAGCATGTTCTTCAGCCTCTGGTTCTCTGCCAACAGCTCGGCCTTCTCTCTCTCCAGCTCCTGAACCCGCGAACGCAGGAAATGAAGCTCAGTGGTCTGTGACGTGGTCAGGACCGACACACCCGACTCCACCTTCACCACCTGCAGGAGGGACATTCTGGTGTGTCCCACTGTCAGTCAACACATCACTAAACCTCAGCAAAACAAGCTGTGGTGCTTGGCTCCCTTCGCAGTCTGAATGTAAATGTTCTGCACTAGAGTCCGACTGTGAAATAAAATGGCTCGTGTGTGGGAAGTTATTCCTGTATTCATGTATGAAAAACTGTCAAATAAATGTAGAAGTGCTGTAGGAAGAGTAGCACAAGATGGAAATACTCACGGACAAGTACTTTCACATTGTATTTGAGTAACTGTACTAGAAGACAAAACAAACATGATTTAAACAGAATGCATTCAAACATAAAAAAGTCCTGCTCAGTTGGTGGAATGTAACCTTTTAAAAGCGGTTTTGGTGGGTGAGAATCGGCCTGCAGTGCCTCCACAGGTAAGACTGTCAAACTGCACAAAGAGAAACAAACAGCTGACCACAGGACTAAAACATAAAATAAAGTCTTTAGTTGTCTTATTTCACCTACAATCAAACAAGTGTCTATCTGATTTGTACATGATTTGCATATAATTTTCACATATAGATCTCCACACAGGTCAAATGAGCTGCTTTTCCATCAGTGGCAAATTGTTTTTGTTTTTTGTTTTTTAATATTTCCATGATAATATTAATGGTATATTTGAACTGGTTTGAATGTGTGAAGAATTAGCAAAAAGAAAAACAAGAACAAAATATTTACAGAGAATTCAATATCAAACTTATTGTACATATAATATTTATTACATGCTGCATTCATACACAACTTGATCTGATTACCAGTATTCAGCAGTAAAATAAACTGAGATTGAATTCCGTGAATTATGAGTCAAAGTCAAACAAAATTAAAGCAATTTGTAAAAAGTGATTAAAATTCAAATTGATGAAAAACAAAAGGTCAGAAAATGAGTTCATTGCTTGCTTAATCAGTCTGATGATCACGTCTTAATAAATAATTTTTGCTGTCTGTGTCTGATTGTCATTTCTTCTCCGTCCTGTAGCGCGTCATTTCAGGTTCATATTAAATAAAAGCAGCTGCACTTTGTTCATATTTACAAATGAAACCATCTCATCAGCAAGAATAAATGTAAAAATTGATAATATTAGTATTTCGTATCACTGACTGACTGATATTAGATGTCATTTTGATCAAATCCAAGACTATAAATAAAGTCTTGCTGTATTTAATGACATAAACAGAATGACGATTGTTTAGGTCATTCTTTCGTCTCTATTGGTCAGCGGCTCACCATGACGTCAACTTTTAAGTGACATCACGACCATAGCGGAGGCAATTCACTAATCAATACATCTGATTATCGACCTGGAGACATCAGGAATAGCTGTTGTGGCAGGTAAACGCTGAGGACAGCAGGTGTGTGACAGGTGTGATCGTGTCTCTCACCACCACCGGGCCTGTGCCGCCGGTCGGTGTCCGCGGTAGGACGCTGCTGTCCGGACTCTCCGTCATATGGACACACAAGCCGGAAACACACCGGGACTTCACTGTCAGAGAAAATCCACAATTGTGCCACTATTTTGACTGCGAGGTGACGCTTGGAAAAGCACAAAGAGGAAAAAAGGAAAAGCAAGTTTATTAAAATTCATAGATATTCTCACTTCCGGCGCTGCATCATGTCGTCATTTCTGCGCGACTGTGCTGTTGTTTTACACAACGACGTTAACGTTTGAGTGAAAGAATACAGGAATACAGTCCCCAGAATGCACCGCGATCGACAGACTTTAAACATGTATGGAGCCTGAAGGACGATGATCGGTGAGTTCTGGTTGTTTCTACTGCAGGAACTCTACCGGGTTCTACTGGACTGTACCGCGGTTCTACCGACGATTCTGGTTGTGTGTGTTCAGCTGGTTGAGAACAAGCGGGTTTACTTACTATGAAAATCTAATTAGTAATCTGATCAATGTCACATCTGAAAGTATCCTTCCTGTAGTCCGAGCAGTACAAGTGAAGATACTGTCAGGTAGCATAGTCAAACACTGAATTCAACTAAAAGTACTGTTACTTTGCAAAAACATGTACTGAAGTAGTAATAAAAGTAGTCATCAAAATAACTACTTGAGTTAGCATATAAAAGCATTTCCTGAAAAAGTAGTGAGTAACATATTAATATACTCTATAAAATGTATTAACATGCTAATCTTCCTGTTTCCGGTTGAGTGAACACTAAATACGCTTTAATTTTATTGCGTGGGGACTCAATTATCTATGTGTAGACCATTCGTTAATCCCGTCCTCCTTTTATAGTATCTGAGCTTACATCCGTGTCTGACTGTGTTTGCGCTAAATTAGCCTCCGCCTATGTGGATTAGTTATGTGTGGCTTGCTCGCCTGGACTATCCTGTCTTCCATCCACCATCCATCGACAGCACTGATCCAGTACTCTGCCGCTGAGCTTCTAAAGCTCCGCTTGCATCCGCACGGGCCGCCTCTCGCGGCCCTGCTCCTGCACCCGCACCTTGACATCAGAGGTACATTCACCGCGGCTCCCGTTGGGGCTTCCAGTGCAACAGATCCAGCCCCGTCGGATCACTCTGGTCCACTGCTCGATGTCCACCGAGGAACACCGGTCTCCGTGCTTATCACAGTGTGTTAGCCCGCTTAGCTAGGTCGGCTAACATGGCTGTCAAATTCAGCAGCACTACTGTCAACTTCGGTCTTTTCAACATCCGCTCACTCAAGAATAAGGGGCTTTTCGTGTCTAACTGAAACATGGCAGCAGCCAAATGACCTTACTCCACTCAATGATGCTACACCTCCAGGGTTTGTTCACATCTCTCAACCTCGTGACTCCAGCCGAAGAGGAGGTCTTGAGATAATCTGCTGTGAGACATGGAGGACAGCGTCTGTGAGTGCTTCTGTCTGTCACGTATTTGAGGCCACTGTATGTCAGCTCTCTGGACCGATTCCCACTATTGTAGCCACCCTGTATCGCCCACCAAAGCCTAACAAGAATTTTATAACCGACTTTGCTGCTTTCCTGACTCACCTCTCCACACTCTCACCAAACATAATACTTCTGGGGGATTTTAATATTCACATGAACAGTGTCAATAATACTCTCACCAAAGACTTCACATCCAGTTTGGACAGCTTTGGACTGCAGCAATTAGTTAACTTTTCCAAACTCTTTTCCCACACCCAGCGATGATACAGTCACTGGGTGTAATGCTGCTGCTGCACTGTAATTTCCCAGCCTGGGATCAATAAAGGTATATCCATCTATCTATCTATCTACACATATTAAAGGGCATATTTTGGACTTAATCTGCTGCTCAGGTGTTACACCTGTTGGATGCAAAGCAGATTCCCTCCCTTTCTCTGACCACATCCTTTTATCCTTCAGTGTCAATCTCTCACTCTCCAAATCCAACCCTCCATGCACTATAACTTTCCGTAAAATTAAGGACCTCAACTTGGACAATCTATCCTCTAATGTCAACAGCCTCCCCGGTGCTGACAGTTTTTCTATCCCAGATGAATTGCTCTCACACTACAACAACAACAGCCTCCATAACCTTCTAAATAATCTTGCTCCACTCAAAACCAGATCTGTTTTGTTTACTCTCTCTGCACCTTGGTACACTCCCACTCTTTGACAGTTAAAAGCTAAGGGATGTCAACTTGAAAGACTCTACAGGAAAACCGGTCTCACTGTGCACAAGGACGTGTACTCTAACCATATTCTCCACTACAAAGACTGCATTTCTAAATCCATCTACTGCTCTGGCCCTTTAGGGCTAGGCCCTTTTCTCCCTCTTTACAAACATCACAAAACCCCCAGATTTGTTTCCTCCTCACCTGTACTCCTCTGATTTCTGTAGTACTATGGTATCATAAGGGCCATGCGGTCTCTGTACTCCCGGAGCAGAAGTTTGGTTCGCATTGCTGGCAGAAAGTCAGACCTGTTCCCAGTGCATTTTGTTCCCTCTGAACAGAGTTTCCTCTATTGGCATCACAAACACACCTCTCAACTGGTTTCATTCATACCTTTCAGCCAGCACTCAGTTCATTCAGTTAAAATCACTCACCTCCCACCCAGTCCCTGTCACCACATGTGTGCATGTGTGCCCAGGGATCTGTCCTGGGGCTCACATGTTGTTCACCATTTGCGTTCTCCCCCTCGGTCACATTTTCCATAAACATTAGATCCACTTTCACTGCTACGCGGATGACACCCAGCTCTACTGTTCAACCAAACCCAACTCCACACTCTCGCCCTCCTCCCTCACCAATTGCCTTCTTGAAATCCAATCCTGGTTCACCTCAAACTTCCTCAGATTAAACAGCAATAAAATAGAACTTCTTCTGACAAGCACAAAATCCACATTAATGAAAGCCCATAACTTCTCTATTCTCATTGATGATTCCTCCATCTCCACCTCCCTTCACGTAAAGAGCCTGGGGGTCATTCTTGACAGCTCTCCGTCTTTCCCTCACTCCTCTCTCCACTGCCATTCTTGTTCACAGCCTTGTCACCTCCCGTTTAGACTATTACAACTCCCTTCTCTTTGACCTCCCACAAAAAACCCTGCATAAACTACAACAAATTCCAAAATTCAGCCGTATCATAACACGCACCTGCTCTGTCCATCACATCACACCCATTTAACATCTCCACTGGCTCCCCATCACTCACCACATCAACTATAAAATACTTCTCCTCACCTTTAAAGCCATCCACAACCTCACCCTGTCATATCTCTCTGATCTCCTCCATATTACCACACCCTCCCACACCCTCAGATCCCCCTCCTCCCTCCATCTTGCTGTCCCCCCTGCCCTCCTTGTTACCATGGGGAGCAGAGCATTCAGCTGCTCCGCTCTGGAACTCCAAACTCAAAACCCATCAGTTTAGACTGGCTTACTCCCTCTGACCACAACTGCATTGTCTGTTTTAAATTGTATTTTATTGTCTATAATTGTTGTTAATATTGTGTTATTATTTTACTTTCTTTGTTTGTTCTCTTCTTTATGTCAGTCAGCTCAGCGTCAGCACTGAGCATCTCTGATGTCCTGCTGCACCAGGAGCCCTATCAGCTTCTTCTGTAGCTTCATTGTGAACTGACTCATGTGGAGTATCAGTAATAAAAGTACACAAATGCTACCACCTGACCTGTCACCTGACCTGCTGCCTGTTTGTGTCTCACAGTGTTTGTGCGGTATAACCTTGGTCCAGGTGTTGTGGTGGAGTTGCAAGAGGAGGCAAGTGTGGCTGAGCTGAAGGAGGTGGTAGGAAGTCAGCAGGGAGTCCAACCAGAGCATCTCAGGGTCCTGTTCGCTGGGAGGGAGCTGAGGAGCACCACCACACTGCAGGTGACATCAGTTTGGCAGTTGGATGGAGGAGTCCTTCCCTCTTCTTGGTCACTCCATCCTTTCATATTGAATATTATCACCTCCTCCTCCCAGGGTTGTGACCTCCCAGAGCAAAGTACCGTCCATGTTGTCCTCCCTCCATCAGGTTCCTCCCCCTCCCAGATGTTCCTCCTACAGGAGCGCCTGGCTCGAGGAGGGGAAGGGGAGCAGGACAGTCTGACCAGGCTGGACCTCAGCTCCTCGCGCCTCCCCTCCACCTCCTCTGACCTGGCCGTGATTCTGGATGGGAGTGAAAGAAGAGGAAGTGATGGAGGAGGTGTTGGAGGAGTAGAGGCGGCGAGAGAGGAGATGCAGGCTGCAGGTCCGAAAGGTAGCCACAGAATCTGTTCTGCAACAGTTTGTCAGTACTCCTGTCATCTGTCACTAGTAGTAATACTCTTACTGTGTGTACTTGTGTGTGCAGGTATGCGTACCTGCAGCACCTTTTTTGTGTACTGCAAAAGCTGCAGGTCGATCCAGCCAGGAAAACTGAGAGTTCGCTGCAGAAGCTGCAGGCAGACAACACTGACACACAGCAGGGTGAGAGCAGAGCTTTCACTGTTCATAATGCAGCCAGCTGTGTCACATGATGGCCGTTAGAGATGAATTTATTCTCCTTCCTGTTAAAAGCTGAAAACCTAAGTTCTCATCTGGAGTTATTTAATCCAGATAATTATTAAATCCATTATGTGTCAGAAAGCAAGAAGGCTGAAGTGTTGCTCTGTAACACACAAGCACACGTGACAACGGCGATGATGAATCTGTCTCTCATCGTCTCAGGGTCCATCCTGTTGGGATGATGTTCTCCTCCGAGGTCGTATCCATGGTGTGTGTCAATCTGATGGTTGTCATGGCAACGAAGCAGTAAGTAGACGGAGCTGCTGTCTAATATGATGTCACAGCTCTGAATGTGTCTGTTTGTTCGAGCTGTTTAACTGATGTCTTTGGTGTGTGTGTGTGTGTGTGTGTGTGTGTGTGTGTGTGTGTGTGTGCACATGCAGGAGTTCTACATGAAGTGTGCGTCCCATCCAACCTCTGAGGACGACCTCTCCGTCGCCCTGGATCTCATTATGGTCAACAGCAGAGACGTCCCCTGTATCGCCTGCACTGACATCATGTAACACACACAGTGTAACACACTGTAGTGCACACAGTAACACAGAGAAACATACCCAATGTAACGCTGCTTGTCTTCCTCTCAGGGACCTGGTCCTGGTCTTCCAGTGCTCAGAGCGTCATGTGATCTGCCTCGAATGTTTCCGTCGTTACTGTCAGACTCGACTAAACGAGCGACAGTTTGTTTACCATCCTGTGATTGGCTACACACTGCCGTGTGCTGGTAAGACACAGTGTGTAGTGACTGTTGTACTGTTGAGTGATGTTAGTGCAATAGCATCCGTCTGGGCTGTGGCTACTGTGTACAACCTTCAAGTTTCCATAATGACTCCACTGATGGTGATGATGATGATGACGTCACAGTTATCCTGATATCATCCTGCTAATTAAAAATCAATTTGCTGTTTGAACCTGAGCTGAGTCACGTGACTGCAGTGACTATAAACACACTCATCTGAGTGTGTTTGGAATTAAAGCTGCTAACTTTATTAATCCTCATTGCAGACACACACACACACACACACACACACACACACACACACACACTGTCACTATCGAATTAGACAAGACAAGACAACTTTATTTGTACAGTCCATTTTTACAAGCAGTTTGTCTCAAAGGGCTTAATATAACATCAGCAACATCCTCTGCCCTTCGACCCTCACATCGACTGAGGAAAAACTCCCAGAAGAACCTTTAACAGGAAACACTGGGAGAAACCTCAGAGTGAACAACAGAGGAGGGATCCCTCACCCAGGACGGGCAGACGTGTCATCAGCTCCTCTTTTGGTCTTCATCCTTAATTTCTTCAGGTCATCATCACATCAAATTTATGTCACGGTAGGATCTGCTTCAGTCAGGTGATCAATACAGTAAATAAATAATCATTAAATGTTTGCTTGTGTCTTCAGCGGGCTGCGTCGAGTCTCTCATTAAAGAGCTGCATCATTTCAGGATTTTGGGAGATGATCAGGTGTGTATTTTCTCTGTTCAAAAGTTTAGATTCAGTTGTTCTGTTTTTCTTCTTTGATTCAATGTTTATTCAAACAGAGAAAAAAAACGGTTCAATTACATCACACTAAATGTATTTCATTACACAGTTTTGCCCAAGAAGGCTCACTGACTGATTCCAATGTTCGTTCAATGAACATCTACGCAGTGTTGTCTAATAGAGGAGGACACTGCACATGTCAGTGAGCTATTACTGCTATTACCATTACTGCTGCACGGTGCTGCCTCTGCAGTGGACTCCATGTTAAACTGAACCGCTTTAAACTGTTATTTATGTTCACATGACACTCTGTGATCTGGCTTGACCGACTGACTCCAGACCAGCCGTCTGTTTCTGTTATGAAGTCTGGGTGAGAGCTCTGAGATCTGTTTCTCTGTCTCTCAGTATGGGCGGTACCTGCAGTATGGGGCGGAGGAGTGCCTGCTGATGACTGGTGGTGTGATGTGTCCGTCACCTGGCTGTGGGGCGGGGCTTGTCCCACCTGAAGACAGCAGGAGGGTGGAGTGCGACAGACAGCTTGGCTGTGGCTTCGTCTTCTGCAAAGAGTGCAGGGAGGGTTACCATGAAGGAGCATGTCACACTGAGCCAGTCCTGCCCCCAGGTGAAGCCTCACAGGTGAGCTGACCAATCACTGAACAGATCAGCTGACAAATTAATATGAATAATTATTTATTATTAGCTGTGAAGATCAGCATTTTTTTATTAGTTTATGAGTCAATCTCCAGATCTGAAAAATGATATAGTGCGCATGCGTCAATACGTGTGTAGCCTGTTACAGACGCTCCTGACTTTGTTCACCGTTTTGGACCTGAAGCTGGCCACCGCTCCAGAGTAAACACCGAGAGTAATCCCTGCTGAATGCTGGATCAAAACTCACAGGGGATGCAGGGGAAATAAAAAGCTACAGAGGAAGAGGGAAGCTTTGAAACAGCGGAGGCTTATGAATAGGAAGTTCAAGCCGTGTCTCCCCTCTATCGTCATGGGAAATGTGAGGTCAAGGATTCAA
This sequence comes from Scatophagus argus, assembly GCF_020382885.2. NCBI lineage: Eukaryota > Metazoa > Chordata > Actinopteri > Scatophagidae > Scatophagus > Scatophagus argus. The sequence continues at coordinate 131,844 of NC_058502.1, forward strand.
GGATTCAAGGAGCTTTATTGTCATTTCACACACGTAGAACATGAGTGGAACGAAATTAGTTTCCCCGGTCCCAGTATAAGCCCAATTGCCTAACAAAATAAATATAAATATACACAACCCTATATAATATAAAAACAGGGGAATATAAGAGAAAACAGTAGATGATATAAACACCAGTGTAAACAGTATAAACAGTAGTGCAAATGGCTGACAAGGTAGTGCAAAATGACCGTAGTGCAATGGAACATGAGTAGTTTGAGTTCTGTGCAAAGTTTGGCAGCAGGGGCTACAGAGGACCTCCAGAGTTCAACAGTCTCACAGCTTCTGGGAAGAAGCTGTTCCTCAGTCTGGTGGTCCTGCTCTTGATGCTCCGCAGCCTCCTGCCTGAGGGGAGAGGGGCAAACAGTTTGTGTGAGGGGTGGGTGGGGTCCTTCATGATGCAGGAGGCCCTTTTCCTGCACCTGGAGGTGTAAATGTCTGTGGTGGTGGATAGGCTGTGTCCCACAGTCTTCTGTACAGCTTTCACCACCCTCTGCAGAGCAGCTGCTGTGCCACACAGTGATACAGGAGCACAGGACGCTCTCCACCACACATCTGTAGAAGGATGTCAGGACCGAACTCCCCAGTCCGGCACGCCTCAGCCTCCTGAGGAAGTAGAGGCGCTGGTGTGCCTTCCTGATGAGGCAGGAAGTGTTGTTGCTCCAGGTGAGGTCGTCCGTTATGTGGACGCCCAGGTACCATTTGTTGGTGTCCAGTGCCATCACATATGCTGCTGTCTGCTGGGGCAGCTGCCTGAGGGTGAGGGACACTAACAGACTCAATAGAATCATCAAGAAGGCCACCATGTTGTGGGAGAGGAACTGGACTCTCTGACAGTGGTGTCTGAGAGGAGGATGTTGTCCAAAATAAGGACGATACTGGACTTTCCCTCTCACCCTCTCCACAATGTGCTGATCAGCTACAGGAGCTCGTTCAGCCACAGACTCTGACTCCCATGATGCACCACAGAGCGACACAGGAAATCATTCCTGCCTGTCGCCATCAAACTGCTAAACTCTGCACTGTGACGGACACACTTACTTTATATATACAATGTATATATGTACACATGTAAATACCTGTATTTTTAGATTTATACTTATCTTGGTTTTTATCCTATTTTATATCTTTCACTTCCTTTCTTGGTTGGGAAAACTGCAAGTGCAATGTCTGTAAAAACAGAATTTCCCCTCTGGGATAAATAAAGGAATTCTGATTCTGATGATTCTGATTCAAAATAAGAAAACAGTTTCTGCTCTTCTGTCCTCGCGCTCCTCAGGGTTTTCTGGTGGACGAGGAGGCATCTCTGAGAGGGAGGTGGGATCAAGCCTCCCTGCTCCTCCTGAAGGAGTCAACTAAACCCTGCCCTCAGTGTTCAGTCCCTGTGGAGAGAAACGGTAGGAAACACAGATAAGTTCTGATGAACCAGCTTTGTGATATGCATAAATGGGACATAAATGTTTGCAAAAGGAGAGTTAAAGGAGAAGAGAGAAGCTCAGTGCATCATGGGAGATCAGTCTAAGCCTATAGCAGCATAACTAGGGGCCAGCCTAAGCCTTCTCTAACTATAAGCTTTATCAAAGAGGAAAGTTTTAAGTCTACTCTTAGACATAGAGAGGGTGTCTGCCTCCCAGACCGAAACCGGAAGATGGTTCCGTAGTAGAGGAGCTTGATAACTAAAGACTCTGGTTCCTGCTCTGCTGTGTGCTGTGTGTAATGAATGTGTTGTCTCCCCCTGCAGGTGGTTGTATGCATATGCAGTGTCCCCTGTGCAGAGTAGAGTGGTGTTGGCTCTGTGGAGTCACCTGGAACAGAGAGTGTATGGGAAACCACTGGTTTGGATAAAACACACTCACGCGCACGCACAGAGCAGCTTAGTTCAGCAGGAGAAGCCGGGAATCAAACCACCAACTCTGCTCAACCATCTGATGTTAGACATTGATAAAAAAAAAAAAAAAACAGCTTCGGGGGATTGTGGAATATGTGGTTTTAAATACCCCATATGTGTACTTATCAATGTTGCAGTAATAATTTAAAGACATTTTAATTTATAGATGTTATATCTGTTTTCATGTAGAATTTTTTTGTTGCCAGAAATATTAGAACTTTATTGAAAGTCCAGCTACTGGGGTTCCTGCTGGCCAAGAGATTTAAAATGTAATCAGTGTAATCAGTCATGTAATCAGTATGCCACTGCTTTGAGTTTCCTGTTCATTTTCTGGCAGTCTGTCCAATAAAAATACTTATTTATTAAAAAAGTTTATTAATCTGATTGATTGTGGTTCAGAGTTTTTGTTTAAAAGGGGAAACAAAAGAAGAAGAAGAAGCAGAATCAGCTTTATTAACAGTATATATATTTTTACATACACACACTGAATTCGTCTTCTGCATTTGACCCATCCTTAGTCGAACACACACATGCAACACCCAGCAAATTACATGCAGTGAAACACACACAGGAGCAGTGGGCAGCATCAAGCGCCCGGGGAGCATATTGGGGGTTAAGTGCCTTGCTCAAGGGCACATCAGCTGGCTAATGGAGGGGTGGGGGGGGGGGGGGGGGGGGGGGTTGGGGGGGGCATTTTTCGCATTAATCACTCTACCACACCCAAATTTTTCCTGCCCGTCCGGTGGGAGAATCGAACCGATGACCCTCAGATCACAAGCCGCCTCTAGGCCGCGGCTGCCCCCAGAACAGAACTTTATTCATTCTGAAGGAAACCCTTTGTCCTTATTAGAGGAAAATCTGCATTCATGCAACTGATGTTTTTAACAAGAAAGAAAAAATAAATGTTTTGCCTCTAAGATTCATCACAGCATTAGCTTACTGCAGGTATGTATCAGTTAGAGCATTAATGATCAGCACTTAATGTTGATCCAAACTTCATCCATGTATTTTCTATACCGTTTATCCATCAGGGTTGCAGGGGGCGGGAAGGGGGCTGGAGCCTATCCTAGCTGAGTATGGGCGAAAGGCGGGTTCACCCTGGACTGGTCACCAGTCAGTCGCAGGGCCAACACACAAAGACAGACAACCACACACTCTCACACTCACACCTAGGGGGCAGTGTAGAGCAGCCAGTTAACCTAATGTGCATGTTTTTGGTATTGTGGGAGGAAGCCGGAGAACCCGGAGAAAACCCACGCAGGCACATAGAAGGGCCCAGACCGGGGCCTTACCCTCTTGCTATGAGGCGACAGTGCTAACCACTGCACCACCGCGGCGCCCCAATTTTCAGTATCGAATTTTAAATTAAATTTGAGCTGTTTTTATTTTATTTTACTGTATATTAGAGACAGAGAGGATTGATGTCCTGATACCCACTGCAGAACAAACTATATAAAATGAAAAAAATAAATAAAGGTGTTCAGAAAAAAATGCTCAAAATATTTAATTTATTTGTGTCTTTTAAGACTTTATTTTACTGAACTTTAATTCTTATAAGGTCTTGGCCAGATTGAAAATTGATTCGGTATCAGTGTCGGAGTTATTGATTGATAGATGGTGTGGCCCATCTTACCTGACAGGAAGCTCTTTGTGTGTGTGTTTCATACATTAAACTTGTGAAGTCGTTTCTGTTGATGTTGTTCAGTCACTGATTTTCATCTTCTTCAGGTCTTGGACCTGGACCCTCCAGCCCCACCCACTGATAAGATAAACCATAAACCTTTGAGCAGGGAAGCAGGCTGGTAAATGTTCCTTACAGATGGATTTATGGTTTCGTTTTGAGTAGCTGAAGAATCGCCCTGTGAGGCTCTGGATAAGCTCATTCCTTCATGACCAAGAGGAGATGACAGATTCAGAGACAGTTCTCCAACAGATTTCAACAGAAGATACAGGACACTGTCTGGAAACAGTTCTGACAGGTCCAACTGGAGTCTGGAGGTCTGGTAGGTCCATCAGTTTGGAGTTCTGACCTGGTGGGCAGAAGCTCAGCGGAACCAGGATGAAGAGGGGAGCCCGTATTGGTCTAATGGGGGTACAGAATCCTGGACTGGAGCTGGAGATGGCAGAGAACCCTGACACATTCCAGGTGAGTGTGAGTGTCTGTTTCAGTCTGCTAGCAGTCCTTGCCGGGTGGAGCTTAACTCATGAGCGCCAGCAATGTATTTCACAATAATCATAACAAAGTTTATATCTATAAACCAACGAACAAAAGACAGAAGAACATCAAAGTTAATTTAAAGAAATGTAACAAGTTCAAACAAAAGCAGCTAAAAGCTCTCAAATAAGAAATGACTAAATAAAAACTGACACAATAAACTTCATCCATTATCCATCTTACCCAACAGAATGAAACAAACACTAAAAGCCTATTTTCTTTCACCAAGTTTTAACTGGTCCACCTTCACTCCTGAGAGCCACTAAAAACACAAAAACGTCATCATGTTACCTGAAAATCACTTTATACACATCAAACTGAATCAGTCACAGTGGTTTTACTGGTGTCCTCAGGTCTCGGGATGTCCTCGGGGGTCCAGATCCTCGGTGTCAGCAGCACTGAAGGTTGCAGCTCAGTGGACATCGTATTCATGTGGCCGCTGGAAGCAGAGAAGGAAAAAACTCTCAGGTGGCACACAGCCCAGGTGTTTTTTCAGTTAGTTCATCAGGTCTGGATTTATTAAAGTTCTAATATGAGTGATTATTTTCCAGGTGTTCCGCTGGGGACAAAATACAGAGGTCTGGCTGAGGATGAAGGTGATGAAGAGTGGAGAGATGAAACTGATGGAGCAAATGAAAACCAACAGCTGAATAAAAAATTGCTGAATCACTTCAGAGAGCTGGCTGCTAGCAACCAGGATACAGACCAGGTAACGCTGAGCGGGTAACACTGACCAGGTAATACTGACTAGGTGACGCTGCATTGTGTCATACTGTACCATATCAATGTGGCAGATTTTTTAGATTATTTAATTTAAAACTGTGGTTAAGCTTTGGCTGCTGTTTTTTTGTTTGGTTTTTAGTTTAATATCAAGCCAGTCTGGAAGTTTTCACAGTAGCCTAACACCAGTCAGGTGAGCAAATGAGAGTAGAAAACCTTTTTCTGTATTTGTTCAGGTGGACCTTCAGTTTGTGGATGAGGTGATCTCAGACGGAGCTGATCCAAGCAGTTCTGACAGATATGGACAGACCATCCTGCACGAGGTCAGCACACAGACAACAAGACAACAACTGTAAACACAACACATCAAACACTAAATACATCTCAAACATGCAATGTCACAGTAATGACATGATCAAGAATACTATAAAGACCCATAAAGTAACATGTTGCAAAACAGCTACAACACAATTATGACCCATTCAGGTGTACTGAACACAACCCATATCCATGTTAAAGTAATTAAACACAGACCATGTTTCCTTCTGACAGTTTGCTGGATAGTTTTGTATTGTGACTACTGAAATATACTCTAACTACTGCACTGGAAAAACAAACACTAATCCCTCACTTATCCACACTGCAGGTTTTTGGGATTTGAGTGAACTAAGCCTTTAAGATGTTCTCTGAATACAGCATCAGCTGGTTTCTCACATTTCCCTTTATTTGTACATTTTAAAGTTTTATTTGTGGTGCTTGTGTGTCTGGTTGGTGAACTTGCAGTGTGTATGTTCAGATCTCCAGGGCGTGGAATGTGGACGTGATGCGGTTCTTCCTGGACAGGGGCTCAGACCTCCTCCTGCCAGATAAGTTTGGAGTCACAGCACTTCACGTGGCCTCAGCACTGGACTACCAGGAGATGGTCCAGTTCCTGCTAGGCCATAAAGGTCTTTGTGGAGTTGGGGGGAATCTAACAACTTCTCATTTTAATCAAGAGAAAATAATCAACACACTCATGGGAGCTGTTGTTGCTGAACAGTCAGACCAGACATGCAGATCCTTATCAATATGTGATGAATTATGTGTGTTCTCAGCTGATCCAGAGGCCCGGACTTTTCTGGACCAGCAGACTCCTCTTCACTACGCTGCCAAACATGATGCTGTGGGTTCCATCAGACTGCTGCTGCAGGCTGGAGCTTCCATCAGCTGCACCGACTACAAACGGAGAACACCGCTACAACTTGCTGCCAACCTGGGTACTACCAACGTCACCATTGATACTATTACTGACATCATTACTGACATCCTCACTGACACCACCGACAGTGACTGACAGTACTACTGATATGTGTTACAACTGGGATTACTGACACGGACACAACTGACACTGCAGGGTTGCAGCTGACTCTTCAGGGTCAGAAGTGTCAGTACTGTCTCTAAGCTCATCGCTGTCTGTGTGTGTTTTCAGAGCGTAGTGAGGCAGCTCGGGTGCTGTTGGAGCTTGGGGCAGAGGCAGGGGTGAAGGACTCTGACGGACAGCTCTGTATCACTGCTCTGATTGGTCGGATGAGTCCAGTGGTAACAATGTCCCACCTACTGACAGATAGCAGGGCTGAGATTGGTTCAAAACAAAGTCATTATAAGTCCTTACAAAATCGTTGTTTCTCTGTTCTCTGAACAGACTTCACAGAACAGAAAAGACAGAATAGGCAGAACAGACAGAGCAGAACAGAACAGAACAGGGTAAATCATGATTCTGATGGTTGTATGTCGTGTTCAGGCCCAACTGGCACTCGGTCAGTTCCATGTGACTGACAGAATGACCAGACGGCACTACTACTACCTGAACCTGCTGGAACCAGAGCAACACTCACCTGAGACCCCCCAGCAAGGTAAGCTGACAGGCCCAATGATATTACTGCAATACCAATATCAGTTACAGACCGTACTTCCACTCATGACACAGTACTGCCTGGCTGACTGTCTGTTGTGTTTTGTAGAAGAGGTCGTCAGTGAGCCGACATCTCCAGTAAGTTCTGTAATTAGATTCAGAACCATTTTTATTGGTCACACATGTACACACTGATGGACTTTCAAAGTACCGACACAGAGACAGACATGACAGCCAGCTAGTAGCTCAGGTAAACTAACCACCTCTGCTCTGTGTGTATGTGCTGCCAGCTGGAGGTGGTGGTGCAGCAAGGGAAACTGGACCTCATCATGAACCCAGTCTTCCTCAAACTCATCCAGGTCAAATGGAAACTGTATGGCAGGTAAACTGATTCTGATTGGTCTGACTTATCTTCTTCATTGAACCCTCAGGTGAGAACTCACTAGCTGTCCTGTCTGTCTGTGCTCCTCTCAGACTGGGGGCATGGCTTCTTCTCATCCTCAACTTCCTGTTCAATGTCTCCTGGACAACCGTCGCCATCTCTGTGTCTGTTCGCAAAGACTCACCTGATCGCTATGTCCTCCCCCAGGTGACCTTTCAGTCTGTCTCTACTTGTCTGTCTACCTGTCTGTCTTTACCCTTTTACCTGTCTCTCTGTCTGTGTGTCTGTTTTTCTCAGGACTGGTGGCGTGTCCTCCTCTTGGTCCTGGCACTTCTGTTAACTCTGGAGGAGGTGCTGAGGGAGGTGCTGGACATCCTGCGCTCAAAAAGAAAGCTCCGTCTGTGGCAGCAGTGGGTGGAGCGACGTCTCCATGACGACCTGTGCTGTTCACATCCTATGTGGCCTCAGGTAAGAAACATCAAGTGTTTATGAGAAGGACTGGGAACGGTGAGAACAGCTTGCTCTGTCCAAAAGTAAGGGGGCAGTACAGAGCGTCCACAATGTCAACCTCTGATGTGTGTGTGTGTGTGTGTGTGTGTGTGTGTATGTGTGTTGTGTGTGTGCACGTGCATGCAGGAAAAAGTTTTCCTTTTGGATCAGAACAAACAGATTCACAGGACGAGAGGACCTTACAGCCATGACCTGTGGTATTACACACACACGCACACACAGTTTATGTGTAAATGAAGCTTTTCTCAATAGAAAGTCATAATATAACAATATTTAAGATATAACTTCTACATCTGCAGGTGTTGACAGTTAAATGTCAGGTTCCCTCTAACAGCAGGAATGAAAATAAAAACAAACAACTAAACTCAGAGAGAATCTGACACAGAAACAGTAAATTGTGTGCGACATGTGGACAGATGAGAACAGGAGGCGGACAGGTGACCAGGCGATCCAGGAAAGACCTTCCACAGCAAGACAAACCTGTGTGTGTGTGTTCACAGGAATGTGTTTGATTGGCTGGTCTACTGTCTTTTGACAGTGTCCTTCAGCGTCCACATGGCAGACGTGTTTAGTCCGTCTGTCCTCCTTCAAACCATCAGTCTGCGCTTCTTCTCCCTCACCATCATCTTCCTGTGGGTGCGACTGATGAAGCACGTCAGAGCCTTCAGGTACACACACACTACAACCTGTCGGGTAAATGTGTGTAGGTGGGGGCAATTACGTCACCTCACCGTTACCGTGACAACAGAAGAGCTCAGGGTCATCAGGCATCCAAACGAAGATCTTCTCTGATGCAGACACATCTCACTCTACAGAATGTTCACCTGCAGCTTCTTTCAGTAACTGAGACATAACCACACCTGTCTGTCTCTGTCTTCACCTGTATGTCTCTTTCCTCACCTGTCTGTCTTCTGTGTGATCAGGTATAATTCAGAGGACCAGAACCTGGCAGACCCCTTCACTGATCAGCTTTAATATACTACTGTCTGTGTGTGTGTCTGTGTGTGTGTGAAGGTTGATGGGTCCATTCATTGTCATGCTGGGAAACATCGTTGGGGACGTGATGTGTTTCCTATTCCTTTACGCCGAGATCTTTATTCCTTATGCCTGCAGCTTCTGGATCATGTTTGGAGGTCAGTGTGTGTGTGTGTGTGTGAGAGAGGCAGAGAGAGAGACAGAGTGTGAGACTTCCTGTTTCCTGTCTCTGGCATGCCTGGTAGGTTTTTGAAGGTTTATGGTGAGCTATCTCATTAAAGATACAATATGTAAGAACTGAAAACAGGATGCAGCTTGTCACCAGAGTCATGCTAGCTGTTGCTAAGCTGTAGCTGCTGTCAGCTAGTTAGCTAGCAGTCCTATTAGCTGACTCTGCCTGGATTGAGAGCTGGGACTGCAGCGAACGGTTGGAGTTTACAACACTGGGAGGAGGAGGTTTTCAGGCCCAGGAGATGGGGGAATCAGTGCAGAATGCTGGTAGGGAGCGGTGCCGGAAAGAGCAGCAGGACTGAAGCTGGACATGCAGGCCACATAACTGGGATCTGCAGCCTTTACTGTCATCATGACAGCAAAGAGACCATAGAAGATGTTGACCAGGGAAGCAAAGAGGAGGAAAAACAGATAGTGACAGAGCAAGAGGACAGATGAGAGTAACTGTCAGATTGGTTTCAGTTGTTGGTGAGAGCTTTACAAAATAAAAGTCTGTAAGAGCTGGACTTAGCACTGCTGGACTTGTCAGTAATATTAGCTTGCTTTTAATGTCTTGTGTTGTTATACTTGCTTGATTTTTGGCTGTGTTGACACAGAAAAGGCTGAACCCCGATGCAGAGTCAAAAAAGCAGTGATGCGAGGTAGAGGTCCAAAAACTATAAGTCTTTATTTAACAAAACTCAAAAAGCACACTTACTGTGTCAAGGGAACTGAGAAAAACTGTGGCAGAGAAACTGTGGCAAAAAACTCCTGGCAAAACATGGCATGGTAAGACAAGGCAAAGCAAAGCAAAGCAAGGCAAGGCAAGGCAAGGCAAAGCAAAGCAAAGCAAAGCAAAGCAAAGCAAAGCAAAGCAAGGCAAGGCAAAGCAAAGCAAGGCAAGGCAAAAACCTCCTGGCATGAACTCAAGAAATTCAACGAACGCTCAGACAAAGGTGGCTGGGAAGACAAGGACTAAATAGACATGACAACGAGACACAGGTGGCACACATTAGGAGGGAGAAAGCAATCAAGAAAACCAAAAGCAAAGCTACCTGAAAACAGGACACACAGGGGAAGTGACACTTTTCAAAATAAAACAGGACATGACAAAAACTGTGAGCATTATACATGGAAACACAAGACACACATGGAACATGACACAAGACTCAAAAACCAAAAGACAGAGAACCAAGACGTGACAGAAACTTTGAACATAAAACATGAAAACACATGAGAAACAAACATGAAACATGGCACATGGACTCAAACATTAAACATGGAAACACAAGAAACATGACACATGCATTCAAAAACAAAAGGACAGAAAACCAAGACGTGACCAAAACCTGAACATAAAACATGAAAAACACATGAGAGACAAACATGAAACAGGGCACGTGGACTATCAAAAAACAAAGCATAACCAAAACACCAGGCATGACACCCTCAAAGCTGCTGTCACTGTTGAACAACACGAGGTAGACTTCATGTCAAACATCTGCACCATTTTCTCTGTGGGCAGCTGTGTTCTAATATAACTGCCCCTCGCCCACTCAGGCTCGTCCTCAGTTCCCAGCATGCAGTCTGTCTCTGGCCTGCTGTACAGTCTGTACCGCATCACTCTGGTAGACGAGTACGAGTACGCTGCCATGAAGAAGGTGGACGATGTCATGGCTCCTCTGCTGTGTGGGACGTTTCTGGCTGCATCTTCCATCCTGTGTGTCAACCTTCTGATCGCCCTGCTCACCGACACCTTCCAGAGGTCAGAGGACACACCTGTCCTGCTCCTCACACACGTCTTCAGCCCACCAGGGCTGATCAATTGTATTGTTTGCTGCAGAGCTCCAGTCAGAGTTCAGACACCAGGTGAACCTAATGTTCAGAGTAGATCTGACTCAGCACTTTTAATGAAAGATTAAGTTACAGTGAGACAGCGTTTGACAACAAATTCACTGACAGAGATGGCATAAACCCGAGTCACACCGGACTAGCGGCTGTGCTCACGTTAGCATGAGTTTGAACTGCTGCTGACACAGAATGATTGTATGTATATGTGTGTGTTTGTGTGTTTGTGTGTGTGCGCATACCTGTACACATAGGGTGCATGATAACTCTCAGGCCAATGCTGTGATGCAGCAGGCTGCCGTCATCCTGCAGGTGGAAGACTCCATACCCTTCCTCCGCCGTTTCTATGACAACCAGTACATCTCCAGTCACTGCGCACCACTGGTTGATGCCTATGATGACAACATCACAAACCCCCGTTACCATGACGAAATGGGCCTCATTACAGCACAGATCAAAGTGTGTGAAGATGAATGAAAATGTGTTTTTATGTAAAATGAAGTTCAGGAGGTGAAGATGTATATATATATATATATATGTGTGTGTGTGTGTGTGTGTGTGTGTGTGTGTGTGTTCATGTATGTGTGTGTCCTTTAGGAGACTCTGGATCAGTTCCTGGTCCTGCAGAAGGACGTGCATACAGTTGGAGCTTCTTCTGAGAATCAGTGAGTCAAATGATAACCAATAAGAGAACAGTTTACTGTCATGTGGGGCTCCTGAGCTCCTGAGCAAACCAGTTACTCTTCAGGTATGCATAAAGTACTGATGCAGCTGAGGTTTCAGGGACTAAGTCTCACACCGTCCTGCTGCCTCAAATACTCACCCACTCAGAGTACTCAGAGTACTAGATGTTGATTCTTATGCTGCTGAAAACAGTCCCCAACAGATGCTCTGTTTCCTGTATGTGTGAAAAAAACTAAGAGGGCAGCTGATCTGTGACTCTGAGTGAGCTGGTGGTCTCTAATGTCTGGTGTTATCTCTCCCAGAAACCAGACAGACCAGGATCAGAACCTGCTGAACCATGAGCTTCAAGACCAGAACCAGCAGAACCAGAACCTGCAAATGCAAGAGCTTCAGGCTATCCGAACTGAGCTAAAGGAGGTCCGGACTCTGGTCCAGCAGCTGCTTCAGACCAAGATGAACTCAGGTTAAAATAGATAGATAGATAGATACTTTATTGATCCCGAGGGAAATTCAAGAGATTAAGAGATTGAGAAGAGATCAGACCGGGTCAGTGGAAGAGCCGTGAGAGGACTGAAGACAACAGTGCTCTGCAGACTTTAAACAAAAGAAGAGCTGTAATTCACTTTGACTTTTCTGTCATCTGAGTCTGTTAAATCCATCTGCTAAAATGTCACAGCTGACACAGCAGCACAACACACTTATGAATCACACGAATTTTCAGATTTGTCTAAAACCCTTAGAAATGTTGGTAAAACAAAATGAAATGTTGGTACATTATTGATGTTTTTTGAAGCCTTATTGGTCACTGCTGGACTGAAAAGATTTTGTTGTTCTGTCTTGATGTGTCCACCAGCAAAAGAAAAAAAAAATAAATGAAAAGGTAGTGACTGAACTTTTTTCTCAATAATGAGGTCAAAATTCAACATTTTGATTTTTATTATTATCAATTAGTGACACTGTATGCACCCTGCTGCAGTCAGTCAGCTACTCTGACTTTGTACAAGGAGCTGGCAGGGTGAAGTCCAGATTGGTCCTTGGATTAATGTTTACTGTCAGCAGCCATAAGCCCATAGTTTATTTCTAACTTATATTTTCAACAGTGCAATATTCTGATCTACTCCAGCATTAATACTGCATTTATTCATACCACATTTCAACAAATGTTACTTATTTAGCCTAAATTATTATTGCATTTTAACCTATTAGTACACATATTTTTAAAATACATATGTATTATTTTTCTTATTGTCTATTTTTCTTAGAATTTCTTTATGCTGATTTAAGTACATTTCTAAACTAGAGGCGGAACAGTTGTAAAGTGACATTATTTCCCCCCGGGGATCCCCCCCGCCCTCTCAGCTGTTGATGATTTCCGGTTCCGGTTTCTTCTTCCTCCAGCAGCCACAGAGCTGAGGGAGGAAAGATGGCGGCGGCCCAGTCCGACAGAGATCCACCGTCCGCTTTATGTTCTGAATTCCTCAATTTCTCCGCTAAAGACACCGCGTCGGTAAGTGGCCCCGCGAGCTGTCAGTCCGGCTGACTCTCACCTGCACTGTCACGGCGCCACACTCACCTTTCTTCTTTTGAACGACGTGTTACGAGGTTAATCTGCGTCCGGATTGGCTTGTTTTTCAGCCCAGCTCGGTACACTGAGCTAATGCTAATGCTAAGGCTAGCTGCGGTGCTCGGAGTGATGTGTATAACATCTGGCTGTCAGGAACAGCTGCTGTGTCTGTCAGCCCGCGCTAACAGCTTCGTTACTAAATCATAACCGCTCGTGTTTACAGTTAAAGTCAGTTATTGAACGTTAATTCAACTTGCACCGACACTGTTGTCTCAAACTTTGTCACTTTTATCAAACACGGAGCCCAAATTATATGATGTGACAAAGACGCAGTTAGAGATTTGAGAGAGTAAACTGTGTGAAACAGCAGGTGAGGTGCTGACACACCTGAGCAGCAGCGCAGTTTGTACCGTCATAGCGGGCAGAACTTGTGACTTCGCGGTATATTTTTGTTTACTGAATATTATTGGCACGCCACTTTGGTTCTACCTCATCAACAGAGTAACGTACTGTGCATGACGTTCTGTGTGACGGGTGGCACTCTGGTCAGCTGGTAGCTTTGTAGAATAATATTTAGATTTTGAAGGTATTTCTTCATACACTCAGGTGTTTCAGCGGTCACATTGTGACACGTTCATGTCTAAATTAACCTTAAGTTACATAAACTGCCGAGATGGTTTGCTCCTTTGTCCGTGAAGAAATTCATAGGTTGTTTTTGAGACACTTGAGTGTTTCATTTTTCTGTTAATCTGCGCTTCCACTCCACCACATCTGTTTGATTACTTAAGTGATTTTGCACATTCAGCGAGGAAAAAGTATGTAAAGAGGTGAAAATCACAGCATGAGTACAAAGGGAGAGTTAGTGGTGTGCGGGAGGGCTCACCTGGAAAAGCACACACACATCGTGTATAGCAGGTGTTATCCAGGTCAGTGTGTCACTCAGGCTCAGCAGGATGCTGTCAGAGAGCTGATTAACCTGCTGCTGGTCACTGCAATACTGCAGTACAGTCTGCAGTATTGCACTGCAGTACATGCAGAACATCAGGAACAAAAGTTTCCTTTGCCTTCTCTTCATCACATTTATCAATATATTTGACGATCTAGAAAATACTGTCAAAAAAATATCAATAGGTTGGAGCTGTAACATTAAATGATGAAGTCCCTTCCTCTTCCACCTCTCCCCTCCTCTTTTTGTCTACCTATTCCACCTCCTTATCTTTCTCCTCCTCTCCTCCCTCTCTCCCTACTCTCTTCTCCTCCTCAGCAATGGCTGGTGGCAGCAGACCTGCAGCAGGAGGTGTATCATCACCTGGCCTTGTATGTACCCAGAATCCTCTGTCTGGGTCCAAGTGCAAGCAGCAGCAGGGAGGAGCAGAGGGAGGAGCAGAGGGAGGAGCTGGCCTGTCAGTTGCTCCTTTTGGCCCCTCTAGAGTGGCTCCTGCTGGGGGAGGAGCCAGCCTCCGGCCTGGCCCTCTTGCAGGAGAAGAACCAGCCGTCACCACTGTGTGGACATGTGTTCAAGGTGGGCGAGCCCACCTACTCATGCAGGTAACACACACACACACACACACACACACTCAGACACTCACACGTACTCCTCAGGTATTAACGATTGTATGTGTGTGTTTAGGGAGTGTGCAGCAGACCCGACCTGTGTTCTGTGCATGCAGTGTTTCCTGGCTAGCATTCACAAAGAGCATCGATACAGGGTGAGTACACGCTCACACACACACACACACACTCACACACAGCAGCTGGTTGATGTGGAGGAAGCAGAAACATGACACACTGCAGCACCTGCTGTTTACTTGCTGTAGTGTCACAAAAAGAACTGACAGGTGTTCTGCTGATGTGTGGTTAGATTCAGTTTTCAGGCCTAACCCAGGTGTGGTTCAGGTCTGTAGTCTTGGACCTGAATCAGATTAAACCATGTCTCTGTGTACTCTTCATCATGATCAGAATCCCCAGCAGGAAGTGATCAGTAGCCCAAGTGTCAGCTGCACAAAGAGACACTTTAGTTGAGAGTCTGTCTGCTGCATGTGACACACACACACACACACACACACAAACTGTTGGGGTTTAGCTCAGTTTAGTACAGCAGAGAACAAAATGTGAGGATCCTGTGCTGAATGGTTCCAGCTAATTTCTTTCTGTCTGTGTCTGCACCGTCTAATATTTCTGTCCTGTACTGTGAAAAATGTAAATAAAACAGTGTCTCAGTGTCCACAGTTCCTGCCATAAAAGACTGTCTGTAAAGTCAGAAAGTCTGTAATAAAATGCTCTGTGGTCAGTACTGATTCCTGACGCGTGTGAAGGCTCACTGAGCTCGTGTTAATTGTTGTTTGTTTGTTCTAAGTGTGGTCACATCCACAGGCAGAAACCCTCCTGTAGCCTCAGGTCTTGCTTTGGTGTGACCCTTTGAGGAGACATATTCGCCTTCCGCTCTGTCTCTGTTGGCTTCGTCAAAAGTTTGAAGTGTTCCCACAGACAAACCTAACTTCGACTGGGCAAAGTCTGCACACAGTTTATCAACCATTAGGCAGGAACAGCCAGGCTGTCACTGGCTGAATGTCTGGACTTAATGTATGTGTGTGTGTGTGCGCGCGCATGCTTTAGATGACCACGTCAGGAGGTGGAGGTTTCTGCGACTGTGGAGATGCTGAAGCTTGGAAGAAGGGTCCTTACTGTCAGAAACACACCCCTACAGACAACACCAGAGACACAGAGGAGGTGAGACAGCTGTCTCTTTGTCTGTCTTCTGTCTGTCTGTCTTGCTGTGCCTTGCTACAGTGATATCATCATCATTACGTCATTCTATAGTGTATGCAGTCATACATGATTCCCACTCTGTACTGTTTGTCCCGTCAGGATCCTGTAGCTCAGCTTGCAGCTGACATGGTTGCTCGTGCTTACAGCATCTTCTCCATCATCCTGAAGTATGCTGTGGAACTGCTGACCTGGGATCAGGAAGACCAACTACCTGCAGGACTGGAGCCACCGTATGCACACACACACACACACACACACACACACACACACACACACACACACACACACACACACTGTGTGCCAATTTAAAATCACAAATCAGATCAGCTCATCCATCATGATTAGGCATCCAGTCCTGACCCAGTGGACCAGGGTTCAGTGAGCCACCAGGGGTCACAGCAGGTTGCCTGTGGTTCGATCCCCTGCTGTCCACATATGGAAGAGTACCAACCATCAGCATCACACTCAGACAGTCTTTAAACAGCCCCTCCATACGTTCACATGAAAATTTTTCATCAGCTGGTTAAGGTGTCTTATCACTGCTAGGCCTCAGTTTTATGATGTGGAGGCTTCGGGTTTCCACATCGCACTGTGTCAGTCATACTGATCCAGCCTGATTGGCTCCAGACTGGTTCAAATTGTACACGATGGAGCGTCAACATCTGCGTTAAACCTAATACAATACAGACCAGTGAAGTACTTCACCACAGGAACATGACGAAAACACTGCAGTGTGAGTGTGGAAACACACTCACACATCGGGATTCTTAACACAGACCGAAGAGAATACGGCAAAGATATGCAGTCCGCACCATACCAACCTTGTAGCACGTCAAACTGCTTATTATACTGTCAACCTGCAATGTATGGACACCTCCTCTGTGTGTGTGTTTGTGTTCAGGGAGAGACGAGACACCTACTACTGCATGCTGTTCAATGATGAAGTCCACACGTATGAACAGGTGATCTACACTCTGCAGAAAGCCGTCAACTGCAGCCAGAAAGAAGCTGTCAGCTTCGCCACCACCGTGGACCGAGACGTCAGTACTCCCACTGTGTACTCATTACACTCTGTACTCTCACCATGTACACACAGTAGATGGGTACAGGTCACCCGATGTAGTCAGTCAGCTCAACTTCATCATCAGCAGCAGCTTTGTCTGTGAAGTCAAACCAGAGAGGAGTCAGAGACTGGATGAGGTTCACTGATGTTTCAGTTCAATTTAGTTTATTTATTTAGCACCAATTCACAACAAAAGTTATCTCATGACATGAGAGAGAGAGAGAGAGAGAAAGATAGACAGACAAAGAGAGAGAGGGAGAGGGGGTGGGGCGTGAGAGAAGGAGCACACAAGCAGAGATGCATAGCAGCAGCAATAATACCAGAAGTATTGGAACTGTAAATAATGATGATGATGAAGTGTACAGAAGGTACTGTGGTGATTGTGATAGCAGTATTAGTAACAGTAATAATGGTAGTAGCTGTACAGAGTAGTAACAGAATTAAAATAGATTATAAACAGTAGTAATCGCAGTGAGTTTCGAGCAGGACGACAGCACGAGGTCCAACCACGATCCACGAGGACCTGAGAGACCAGAAAGCACAAGGACTCCAGGGAAGAAGCTGAGTTGGTAACCTGCATTAATGGGACATAAATGTCATAAATGTGTGCAGAAGGAGAAGAAGAAAGAGCTCAGTGCATCATGGGAGATCCCTGGCAATCTGAGCCTGTAGCAGCATAACTAGGGGCCAGCCTAAACCAGCCCTAACTATAAGTTTTATCAAAAAGGAAAGTTTGTGGTCTACTCTTAAATGTGGACAGGGTGTCCGCCTCCCGGAAACCGGAAGATGGTTCCATAGTAGAGGAGCTTGTTAACTAAAGGCTCTGGTTCCTGATTTACTTTTGAGGACTCTAGGAACCACAAGTAGTCCTGCATTTTGTGAGTGCAAAGCTCTGGTGGGATAATAGGGTACTATTAACTCTTTAAGATAGGATGGTGCCTGACCGTTCAGGGCTTTATAAGTGAGGAGGAGAATTTTAAAATCTATCCTGAATTTTACAGGTAGCCAATGTAGAGAAGCCAGAACAGGAGAAATATGGTCTCTCATGCTGGTTCTTGTCAGTAGTCGTGCTGCAGCGTTCTGGATTAGCTGGAGAGTCTTTATGGATTTATTGGGGCAGCCTGATAGAAGGGAGTTACAATAGTCCAGCCTGGAGGTAATGAATGCATGGACTAATTTTTCTGCATCTTTCTGACTCAGGATGTGCCTAATCTTTGCAAAATTGTGGAGGTGAAAGAATACAGTCTTTGAAATATTCGGTGTGTGCGAGTTAAAGGACATGTCCTGGTCAAAGATAACTCCTAAATTACTTACAGTGGAGCTTGAGGCCACGGCTAAGCCATCCAGCATTGCTATATCACTGGATAATTTGTTTCTAAGGTGTTCGGGGCCCAGAACAATAACTTCAGTTTCGTTTGAATTTAGAAGTAGGAAATTGCAGGTCATCCAGGTTTTTACGTCTTTAAGACATGCCTGAAGCTTGACTAGCTGATTTGTTTACAACTGTGTACAACTGCATAACAATGAAAATGTATGGACTGTTTCCTAATGATATCACTGATGGGGAGCATATAAAGGGTGAACAATATTGGCCCAAAGACAGAACCTTGGGGAACTCCGTGACTAACTTTTGTGAGTGTGGGCGATGTATCGTTAACATGAACAAATTGAGATCGATCTGATAAATAAGACTGTAACTTGAAACCTGTTCTCTTTGTGTGTGTGTGTGTGTGTGTGTGTGTGTGCGTGTGTGCGTGTGCTGTAGGGGAGGAAGTCAGTTCGATACGGTGACTTCCAGTTCTGCGAACAGGCCAAGTCTGTTATAGTGGTGAGTGTCTGCCTCTATATTTACCTGTTAACTAACATCTGACCATCCTGGACTGGAGTGAACCTGCTGAGGCTGAATCCAGACCAGAGTCGCTGGTTGGACCCTGACAACCTTTGGTCACAAGTACTGTGTTGGGGTTGTGGGGTTGGGTCTGTGTCGTCATGGTGATCTCGATGTGTTCAGGTGGGCTCGGGCAGTCTGATGATTTTAGATCAACATTGAAGGCGTCCACTTTTCAGGCAAATGGCGGATACCCTAACGTTTAATTTGCTTCTGTTTCCAAACTGTAACCTCGTTGAGTAACAGATCAACAAACCAACACTGAGATGTTACTGCAAGTCTCTGCTGCTTAGATGAGTCAATTCATGTGGTTTTCCCATGGGTGACCTGTAAATAATATAAGGTTTGTTACGACTAAAGCATTTTTAAGGCTGTTGTGTTTGTCAGTGGTGGAAAAAGACACTCTTTCAAATGTGAGGAAGGAGACTGCAGTTTAGTTCAGACTGGAATTCAGTCATTCACGATATCATTTTGGCCTGATCTGCTGCTGACAGAGTAGTTCCAACACATCTACTCCGAGTGTAGTAGTAGGATTAGTAGTAAATAAAGTGCATGAAGACATTGAGGTCTGGACATTTAGCTTCAGCCTCAGTATGCTCTGTCTGTCTTATCTTGTGGACAATGGAGGGCTTGAAAATACTTCACACACTCTTCTCTTTGTCCCCTTCTTTGTCCCACTCTCTGTCTTTCTCTCGCGTGTCCCGTCTGCCTCCCCCCCTCGCTCAGAGGAACACCAGCCGTCAGTCGAAGCCTCTCCGGGTTGAGGTGATGCACTCGTCTGTTGTTGCTCATCAGTGTTTTGCACTGAAGGCTCTCAGCTGGTTGGGGCAGGTCATCCAGTACTCAGGTATGTCTGAACTTCATTACCCATAATCCCAATGTGTGTTGGTGTGTGCGCTGCTGTATGCAGTGTTTCTGCGTGGTGTTTCAGATGGTCTCAGGAGGATCCTGTGTCAGGTGGGACTGCAGAGGGGTCCTGAGGGAGAAAACTCCTCGCTGGTCGACAAGCTGATGCTCAATGACTCCAAGATGTGGAAAGGTAACCACACGTACACACACACATACACCTGTGTGTATGTGTGTGTGTGTATCCAGTAACTCACCTGTCTCTCTCTCTCTGTAGGAGCAAGGAACATCTACCACCAGCTGCTGATGAACAGCCTCCTCATGGACCTCAAATACAAGAAGATTTTTGCTATCCAGTTTGCCAAGGTAACCACACACCTGATCCATATCAACACACAGGAGACTGATAACAGTATCACAGACATTAAATTAAATTAACATTTAATGTCCATTTATCAGTAAAGCTGATCAGTATGTTCAGTTATTAGAAATGCTACAAATCTTTCAAAATAAAAGCACACCTGCCGCTTGTATATAATTAAATGTTCCTCTGCGTACATTCAGAGTAACAAACTCACATCCTGTAACAAACCTGATGTTCCTCATGAAGCATCCGTATCTTCAGGTGTCCTCGTCACCTGACTTTTATAAACTCCGAAATACTACAGGAACCGAATACTCAGAATCAGAATCAGAATTCCTTTATTAATCCCTGGAGGGAAATTCTTGAGGGAGTATGAAAATCAGACTTATGAATGCTGCAGTTGTGTGCGTTTTTGTGTGTGAGTGTGAATGTTTGTGAGTGTGTGTGTCGGGCCAGACCCAGTGAGTTGGTTCATGGAACTTGATGTCATCATGATGATGTCATCAATCCCTGCTGACATGTCAGCAACTGATCACTGGCCCACCTGCACTTGCTGAGGAAGTCATGTGATCTAAAGCCACCACATGTTGCCTCACGTCTCAGTGACGGTCAGACTGTGAGGTTATTGTCCCTCAGCTCAGATCCTCCACTGCAGCCTCTCAGTGTTTTAGTGTGAATGATTGGCCAAGGTTGGTCAGCAGGATGTGACATCATCAGGTTACCTGTGGCAGACAGATGACAAAAAAAGACTGCTTATGAGTGCTGCAGCTGTGTGTGTGTGTGTCACCCACAAACGCAGCACTAATAACCTTTGAAGAGTGTCACCAGATGAAAAGTTTGGTGAAAAGCTGGTGATGAAAAGCTCTGGGTGAATCCACATTTGGTGACCAGGGAGTATCTGGGGCAGCAGGACGTGGGATTGAGTCAGAATAAAGTGATTTGGGTGGGTGAGGGGGCGTCAGCCCGGCAGCAGCGACCGCTGACCCAGAGGTGAAATGTCGTCCCCCTCTAGAACTACAGACGCCTCCAGACAGATTTTATGGAGGACGACCACGAGCGAGTGGTGTCAGTGACTTCACTGTCTGTTCAGCTCTTCACCGTCCCGACTATGGTGAGTACTCCTCCTCCTCCTCCTCTGCGCCTCCACACACCTGTCTCTCTCTCTGCCTGTTTCTCTCTCTCCTGCTGGTAGAGTTATGAACGCTTGCAGTATGACTACGTGAGAGACGACCACGACCGTGAGTTCTCCATCACTGACCTGTCAGTACAAATATTCACCGTCCCGTCGCTGGTGAGTGCAGTCTGACTGTTTGTGTTGGAGGTGAGAAAGAAGAGACAAACGTTCCTCTTTAAGCATCATTTATTACCTGCAGTCATCCCGGAACATTTCCTCCGATGTCCCTTACCAGAGTTTCCTTTGTGGACATGATTATCAATTATCATTTTCTCTGAATTCACTTTGTCGAAGTCAAACCAGTTCTTTTCCCAAATAGGCCACAAGTTGTTCCAAATTCTTAGCAAAACTTAACACCTTAGCAGAATGTTAATGCTGCACAAACTGAACACGTTTACATTTCTGAACAAGCAGTAACATGTCCAACGCTGAAAAATTAATATTATTCATTGTAACATATTGACTCTTTAACCATGACCGTGCAGTCCTCGACTATGTTTGACATGTTTAGAATGTCCTCAGCAGTAAGCCACTGTCTGTATCTTCTAATGATGTTTTGGAAAAAAAGTATTTGTCTCTGAGTATTTAAGTAGTAGTAGTAGTTTTAAAATAATTTTACATGAAGTTTTGAGATAAAATCGCTTTGTCATGTGTGCTTATGGCAGGCCCGGATGCTGATGGTGGAGGAGAACCTGATGAAGACCATCATCAGGACGTTTGTGGACCACCTGCGTCACAAAGACCTGCAGGGACGCTTCCAATTCGACCGCTACACGGCCCAGCAGGCCTTCAAATTTGGACGAGTCCAAAGCCTCATTGGAGACCTCAAGTTAGGACCAGTTTCTGTCCCAGTTTATAGGCCAGTTTTACTGTTATACACACATATATATATATATATATATCTGTGTGTGTGTGTGCTCGCACAGGTACATCCTGATCAGTCAACCCTCTGAGTGGAGCGATCAGCTCAGACTCAAGTTTCTGGAAGGTCTCGATGCTTTTCTGGAGCTGCTAAAGTGTATGCAGGTAACACTTACTTGGAGACACACACCTCACACCTCTGTGGACAGTGGCAGCTTGTCTTTATTTCAGCCTGAGCATGTCTGTCTCTCTCAGGGTATGGACCCAGTGGTGAGACAGGTGGGGCAGCACATAGAGATGGAGCCCGAGTGGGAGGCAGCGTTCACTCTGCAGATGAAACTGACTCATATCATCTCCATGATCCAGGAGTGGTGCTCCACTGACGTGAGGCTCTGTGCTACTACTGCTACATTGTGCACACAAATACCTACGTACTGCAATACACAGTGTGACAGCACAGTAGTAAGCCTACCCATTCATAGAGAGACCGGGAGGAGGAGGAACTGTGCGAATCAAACTGTTCTACAATGAAACAAGATGTTTTCCATTTTAAATACAAAATCGACAGGTGACGCTGTGCTGACGTGCCGATGTGTGGGGTTAATTGAAACATGTACAACAGTCATCAAAAACAGATTGCAGAGACTGAAAACCACCAGGGGGAGTTTGTAGCACTGTGTAGCTCGTTCCATTTTAAAGGTGCACAGTACCTGAACCCAGATCTGCTAGCATCTGTGAGAACATGAGGGATACTTGAAGTTAGAAGCTTTGTCACATGACATGAGGTGATTGTAACAGACATGTCTGGTTGGCTTTTTACACTGAGATTAAAAGAATAAAGAATGGGACAGATAAACACATCATCCACGTGTGTGTGTTAACAGCAGTGTGTTTTTGTGTGTGTGACAGGAACGCGTCCTGATCGACGCTTACAAGAAGTGTCTGAGCGCGCTCAGTCACTGTCACAGCGGCCTCCCAGACGGTGAGCACCCAATCAGCTTGAGTCTGGCGGGTCACTGTGTGGAGACGTTCAGATACCAGGTATCTCAGGACAAAGTGTCTATACACCTGCCGGTGTGCAGACTGCTGGCAGGTAAACACACACACACACACATTTACAGTTTCTGTATTCATTGAAATTTTCGATTTGTAGAAACACCAGTAAATATCTGTGAAACGTTTTCTGTTGTTGTGTGGGTAAAAACCTACTAACGTGACATTTAGAAATAAAATCAAATCAAAGCATATGATAAGATCAGTCAAACAGTTAAGCAGATATACAGACAAAGTGACAGTGTTGCAGTGAAACACCACCTTTCTTGTATCTCCATGTCCTCATAAATGTGTTTATAACATCTAACATGTTATTAGGTTGCTCCACTGACACCCTGACATTTTCTCCCAGACGCCATCTGTAGCAGTTTTCTTCCTGTTAAAAGCTATCGATCAATTGATGGATTTGCCTGCAGGATAAAATCAATGCATTTGAACTCCTTGGTACTCAAAGATCTGTTGGATTTTTCTAAATAAAATCTTTTGTTTAATCCTCTTTAGGGCTTCACGTTCTCCTCAGCAGGACAGAAGTCGCCTCTCGTTTCCCTGAACAGCTTCCTCTGGTCAGTAACCCATCTGTCTATCTCTGTGTCTGTTTGTTGCTGCCTATCGCTGGCCAACAGCAATAACAACAGAGTATTGAAACAATAAAAAAACAGCATTAACAATAATAATGATAACCGTAATAGTAGTAGTGCAGAAATATAAAAGGTGGTGTCGAGCAGGAGGCCCAGACACGATCCATGGGAACCTGCGAGACGAGAAAGCACAAAGACTCCAGGGATGAAGTCAAGTTAGTGACATGAATATGTGCAGAAGGAGTTTCAGAAGAGGAGAGAGAAGCCCAGTGCATCATGGGAGATCCTCAGCAGTCTAAGCCTATAGCAGCATAACTAGAGACCAGCCTAAGCCAGCCCCAACTATGAGCTTTATCAAACAGGAAAGTTTTAAGTCTACTCTTAAATGTAGAGAGGGTGTCCGCCTCACGGACCGAAACCGGAAGATGGTTCCATAGTCGAGGAGCTTGATAACTAAAGGATCTGGTTCCTGATCTACTTTTGAGGACTCTAGGAACCACAAGTAGTGGCAGCAGGCTACGCAGGGTCTTCCATGCCTGCCCCCGGTCCTCTGGGAGGATCCCGAGGCATTCGAAGGCCAGATGGGATATGTAGTCTCTGTAGCAAGTTCTGGGTCTGCCTCAGTGTGCCCTCCCAGGTCAACGTACCCAGAAACCCTCCAAAGGGAGTCGCCCAGGACCAGCCTGACATACCAACTGGCTCTTTTACCAGCTAATGCAGATCAACACACCAGTGTTAACATACGTGTGTGTGTGTGTGTGTGTGTCCTCAGGGTGAACTCAGCCCCCTGCTTCTGATTGAACTACCCCTCCGCTGCCTAGTGCTCTGTGCCCAGGTGCATGCTGGGATGTGGAGGAGGAACGGCTTCTCCCTGATCAACCAGGTGAGTCCATAATAATGATAATGTTTATCATGTTTATCACACATCATACTTGTTGTGTTAAACATGTCAGTGAACACATCTGATGAAACAGACGATCAAATACAAATGGAGCCAACAGAACAGCTGCCAATAATACTATCAATAAGGACAAAGATGGATGAAACTACAATCCAAACAGAAATGTTCTGTTGCTGTTCTGGAGTCAGTTTGTTCTGGAGTTCAGAGGTGGTTTTCAATTACTGCACTGTTCTCTTGCATGTTTCCTCTGAAGACAGGGATGATGTCATCACGACATGTTTCATCATCAAACTTTGATGTCATGATTCCTCAGACATTTTACTGGATATAGATAGATAGATATACTTTATTGATCACAGACTGGGAAATTACAGTGCAGCCGAAAAGCTGTGGCTACGGGCTGCCACCTGGAACGGCACCATCTTAATAGGATCATGAAACAATGTTCATTAGTTAAATTTATTTGATGTTGATAAACAAACTGAAGATCATTTCAATAACCTGACAGGCTGAGAAGTCTCGGCGTCGACACAGGACTGCAGAGTGCAGATTGTTCAAATGATTCACTAACATTCAAATCTGGGTTAAATGTTTTGAAAGGATTATTTCACTTCAGTGATGAGTCATGTGACCAGCTGTCAGTGACAGCAGTGATTTATTCTGAACGTCTGTCTGTAAATCACCGAAAGTTTTCATAACTGACAGTCTGAAATATTTATTTCACTAAATGTTTGTGAAAACCTGAAATGAGAACCTCATCAGCACAATTTATAAATAAAGTTTTGTTCATGTTAACTAGCTGTGACATTGTCAGTCTGTTTGTGTGTTTCAGATTTATTATTACCACAACGTCAAGTGCAGAGTGGAGATGTTCGACAAAGACATCATCATGCTGCAGGTACAAACACACACTCGTCTCTGACTGGACAGTGAAAGACGACCTCCAGCCACTAGAGTCTGAATGAATACATTCGTGTTAACACGGTTATAAGCAGAATCATTAGCACTAAACTAAAATTAATTTTGAGTGCCCAGGTAAAATAAATCATGGAAAATATGAACATCTGGAGACTGTAACAACTGCACCTGCAGACGGTTGTTTCTGATTCTGTCTCCACACAGGTGGGGGCATCCATG
The DNA here is from genome assembly GCF_020382885.2 of Scatophagus argus. Lineage (NCBI taxonomy): Eukaryota > Metazoa > Chordata > Actinopteri > Scatophagidae > Scatophagus > Scatophagus argus. Next base: position 157,404 of record NC_058502.1, read on the forward strand.
ATGGATCCAAACCATTTCCTGATGATCGTTCTGAGTCGATTTGAACTGTTCCACATTTTCAGCTCTACAGACTGCAGGAAGAGATACAGAGAGGCTAACAAGGTCAGTACTGACAGACTACTGACAGCAACAGACGACAGGTAGAGATAAAGAGATGCTAGCAGGGTCAGTACTGACAGACTACTGACTGACTGTGTCTGACAGGATGTGGTCCAGCAGAACAACACTCTAATTGAGGAGATGCTTCACCTCATCATCATGGTTGTTGGTGAGTCTGTCTGTGCTGCGTCCTTAACTTGATTTAAAAGGAAAGTTTAAATGTTTTGAAGCAGAAGCAGAGGAACAGGTGAGATGTTGTACTGGTCACATCTCACCTAATCAAGGTGAAACATGTTTGATAGCTGCACTTTTTGTTCACTGATGATTAGATGATATGGTAAACTGGTGCCTTAACATGACTGGAGGCTGCCTGTCTGAGGGATAACGTGTGTGTGTGTGTGTGTGGGATCACGCGTACAGGTGAGCGTTACGTGTCAGGTGTCGGACAGGTGGAGCCTTTTGATGAGGTCAGAAGAGAAATCATCCATCAGCTCTCGATCAGACCGATGGCTCACAGCGAGCTGGTGAAGGCCCTGCCAGAGAATGTGAGAGACATACCTGTCTGTCTGTTGGCCTGTCTGTGCCTTTACCTGTCTATCTGTTTATCTACAGACAGTTAACCTCTGACTGTTTGTTCTTCCCTCTTCAGGGGAACAAGGAGACCGGTCTTGAGAGAGTCATTGACAGCGTGGCGTCATTCAAGTCAGTCCTTCTTGAATATACTCACTCACCAAAATCAGCAGGTGTGTGTACTGTCTGTAGTACTATGTGTATTTGTACTGTGTTTACAGGAAGCCAGGTGTGACAGGTCGAGGCCTGTATGAACTGCGTCCTGAGTGGAACAAACACTTCAACCTGTACTTCTATCACTACAGCAGAGCTGATCAGTCAAAGGTAAACACCTGACCAGTTTGTTGATCAGGTTATTGATCCTTTAATGTGTGTGTTGTATGTTTGACAGTATGTGTGTGTTGCAGGCTGAGGAGGCTCAGAGGAAGCTGAGAAGACAGAATGGAGAGGACACAGGTAACACATCAGTCTGTCTCAGTCACACATTAAGAGAAAGTGACCTGTGTGTGTCACACCTGTCACCTGTAAAATACACTGATCACTAGTTTTTGCTTTGAACTGTTAGCCCGGGTGGAGAGGACAGCACAGGGGATTGTGGGCTGCAGTCTACCAGATCTGGACTCAGTTTACACTGCCCGAGTCCAGAAGAAGGCAAGACGCATTGCCACAGACCCCACCCACCCGGGCAGCAAACTGTTTGTACCGCTTCCATCAGGAAAGCGGTACAGGAACATTAAAACCAGCACCAACAGACTCAGGGACAGCTTCTTCCCCAGATCTGTTAAAGCAATAACCCCCCTACAGTGAAACACTCACGTCCCACCCCCATACAGGACTTCACACACACACCCTCCCCCGTCTATCTGCATACACACACACAGCATACACATAGTCTGGCACTAAGTGCACTTTATTTACCTTACTTGTATTTTATATTTTTATATTTTTTTGTGTGTTTTTTGTTCTCTGCTGCTATTTATAAGTGTGCTTTTAAGCCGAGAATCTGCACAAAATTTCGTTATGCTTGCATAATGAAAATAAAGACTCTTGAATCTTGATTCTTGATTGATGATGTTTTCACCTCAGATCTCAGGTGTGATTCACCCGTTAGTTGGCTTTGTTTAGGTGTGAATGACACCTGAGTTCAACATTAACTGAACATTTTCACATGTAAGGATGCCATTAAAAGTGGTGTTAAATGTATTGATCACAGTTTGTCATGGTGGTAATGTGTTTTTGTGTGTGGGAACAGCTCTGCCTCCCCCTCTCCCTCCCCCCCTCTGCCCCTTGTTTGGGAGTCTGGTGAACCTGCTGCAGTGTGACGTGCTGCTGGCTATAGAGGGCGCTGTGCTGCAGTGGGCTGTGGAGCCCAGTGGGGGTGGCTGGACTGAGTCGATGCTGCAGAGGGTAAGGACTGAGCTCCGGTCTGCTGCTTCTGGTTCTGGTGTCATCTCAATTTCTTTATCTTCCTGAAATTTAAAAAAAAAAAAGTGAGAAGACAACAAGATGGGGTTGACAGGAACTGAAACTTAACCGTTAGCAGCTCCAACTCAACTGTAAAAAAACCTCAGTCTAACGTGAGAAAAGCTGATCGGCAGCCGCTTCAACACTTGAACTACAAGGTGTGGATCCTACAATCCTACAATCCTCCAGGTGAGAAGTCTCACCTGGAGGATTGCTGTCTGTCAGACTGATCCATATACAGAAAACTTTGTGGGCGTCAGTGACAAAGAAGTTTGAACCAGCATTTTATTTTTTTATTTTCATTCCTGCAGTCATTTCTTCACTTTGACCGTCGGTTAGTTTCCTGTTGATTGTGTACCTGTTGTGTGCGTACTGTGTGTACAGGTGCTCCACCTGGTAGGCGTGGCTCTGCTGGAGGAGCAGCAGCAGTTGGAGAACAGCAGTGGAGACGATGATGTCACCTTCAACTACACCTACAAGATCACACGTCAGTACACACAGCACACGTTCACACAATACTCACATATGTTAACGGACTGTGGCAATCACACCAGATGAGCAATACTTTAAAGAAGGTTTAATATATAAATTTCATATCTATCACTAAATTAAATAAACAAGCACATTATGAAATGAATATGCAGTACAATATACAGTATATTGTGCTTACTTCACTCTCAGTTCATTTAGAAATTCATTTATTTAACAGTCTGCCTGTTGTGTCATTTTTTATTAATAAAATAAAGATCAAAAGGTGGAATGTGTTCCACATTAAGTGTGTGGATGCCTGCTCTCATCTGGTGTTAACATCTCATGACAGATGGACAACTCTGTGTCTGTCATTTCACACCTGGCATCAACATGAGCCTGCGTCTCCAGTCACCAAATTTGTTAATGTGATGTTAATACCAGGTGTGAACAGAACCTGTGATTTCTGAGGCATAATGATCACATACTCTGTGTGGGTGGGTGTTCAGGTCCAGGTGAAGCTCCCAGTACTTCAGGAAGCGTCCTGGCTCTGTTGGAGACTCTGCAGAACGCTCCTCACCTGGAGGTCCACAAAGACATGATCACCTGGATCCTCAAGGTAAGCGCTGATGTCACACGAGACAGATTATTTACTGATCCATGTGTCATCTCTCTCTCTTCTGAGCCTAAAGGTTCAGTTCACTCACATGTTGTTGTTCATGAGAAAAACTAAAGTCAAATAAAAGCTTCGATTCGTATGATGGAAACTAAAATAGAATCAGATGAGATTCAAAGATTCGTAGAGGTTTATTGTCATTTACTCAGTATCGACACAGGGTTGACTGAGCAATGAAATACTCGTGACAAGGCAGGCAAGCAAGCAACTCCAAATAAACCTAATTAGATAAGTAAAATAGATTTTCTTAAAAAGAAAAAGTTGCATGGATTATGGGAACAGGATGTACATGTGCAATGTGAGACCAGATGTACAGCATCAGTGTGAAAGGTAGGTGAAGGAGATGATGTGATGAGAGCTGCTGGTTTAAAAGTGTGATGGCTGAAGCAAAGAAGCTGCTGGTCGATCTGGTGGTCTGTGCCAGGGGTTAGGGTTAACATCTGAGAGGACTGAGAACATGGCCCTGTGGGGGCACCTGCGCTCAGCATCAGTGTGGGGAAGAAGCTGCCCATCCTCACTACCTGGGATCTGTCTGTCTGAAAGCTCAGAACCCAGTTACAGATATATGAGTAGAAACCTTGGAGTTGAACGTGGAGCTGTTGTTAGCACAACCATCCTACAGCGCAGCAGAAGCTAAGCTAAGCTAAGGTGCCAACAGGAACTCTGGATTCTTCTGCCTGTCAAAAGCATCAAAATAATACATTCAGGCTCGCTCAGTCTTCAACAAACATGTTTCTTAGTTTATGTTGGATTTAGTGTAAAGTTCTAGGATCTTTTTTAGCTGCTGTAAGTGTATTTTTATTTTAGTGTACAATAGTGCACTAAAATACAATAGTGTATTGTATTTGAAATATTTTTATAAATGAATAAAATGTGTTTGTGTTTTAGATGTTACTGACTGGTGGAAGAACTGTTGGTATAAGATGTATTAAATTGTTTTTCATGTAAGCATTTAATTTTTATTTAGTGATTACAAGGCTTAATATTTCTAGATTTGTAAAGGTTTTGTAAAGGTGATTTAGTTTTTGTTCATCAATGAATGTTTTGCTGATGAATCAGACTCTGCCTACAGGACAGTTTGATGCAGGTCAGTTCCTCAGGGCTCCATCATGGGCCCCTTCATATTTTAATCCACAGAGACTCTGGATCACGTTTTCTCTCAGTCCTCTGGAGGTTTACTCTGGTTGTCTGGATGTTGTTGCTGATGTTTGTTTATGTGTGCAGATGGTGACAAATATCAAAACAATGAGAGAACGAACATCCTCCACTTCCACTGTCACCGTCAGCCAGGGACAAGGACCAGAGGAGGTACAGTGTGCAAACTCTGCCCCGTCAGGAATGAAATCAGGATGAAATGCATTATTGCTTACCTGCTGTCTCCCTGCAGACACTGAGAGACAAAGACAAGGCGGAGAGGAAGAGGAAGGCGGAGATGGCTCGGCTTAGGAGAGAGAAGATCATGGCGCAGATGTCTGAGATGCAGAAACATTTCATCAACGAGAACAAAGAACTTTTCCAGCAGAGTCTAGAGGAGCTTGAGGCTTCTACATCTGCTGCTGCTGCAGAGAACAGGTAAACCTGGCCACACCTGTCTAAACCTGTCCACACCTGTAACATCTGCTGCTGGAAGTTGTGATGCCCCGATTAAGTTTATCGGGCCTCCATCCTTTTATATTGTGAATCTGTAGTCCAATAACTGATACCTAAATCACTCAATAAACATCAGCCTTCAGCATTATAATAATAGTGTTAGATGCTAAATCCGAGTTCAGTGAAGAAACTTCCGATTTTTATCCCTCACCCTCCTCCTCCCCTCCCAGTCCTCCCAGTTCGGAGCAGTCCTGTGTTTCTCAGGTGTGTGTTGGTCCCAGGAGGGTGGGCGGAGCTGAGCGCCGTCAGCTGGTGACCTGCATCCTGTGTCAGGAAGAGCAGGAGGTCAGAGGCCAGGGCAGAGCCATGGTATTGGCGGCATTTGTCCAGAGGTCAACGGTTTTGTCCAAAAACCGCCGCCACAACCTGCCTGACCCAGGTGGGTGGAGCCTCACTGACATCATCAGGGCAGAAACCAGACAGTGTTAATGAGTGCTGATTGGCAGATGTGTAAATGTGTGTTACAGAGCATCACGATCCTCTGTTCATGCACCCGGATCTGTCTCTGGGGATTCATACGGCGAGCTGTGGACACATCATGCACGCCACCTGCTGGCAGAGGTGAGGTACCGCCAACCGTCAGATCATTCAGACGGCAGCAAATTGACCAGGATACAGTGTCTGATAATTAATCAAGTGAAGCCCTTTTTCTAGATTATTCCCAAACCATGATGTAGACCTTTTTATTCTCACAACACTTTGAGAAGTAAAACTTTTTTACCAGCTAGAGAAGGTGAGCTCAAGAAACATGTTTGTAACACGTCACAAGTCTGTGTGTGTGTTCAGGTACTTTGAGGCAGTCCAGTTGAAAGAGCAGAGACGTCAGCAGCGTCTTCGAGGTCACACCAGCTATGATGTAGAGAATGGAGAGTTCCTGTGTCCGCTGTGCGAGTGTCTGAGCAACACTGTGATCCCTCTGCTGCCACACACACACTCACCTGACCACAGGTACACACACGCCTTACAGCAGGTACACACACACACACCTGTCTGCAGGTGCCCACACGTGACCCTCTCTCTCGTTTTCTCTAAGCATCGATCTTCCCAGTCTGGAGGCGTGGCTCAAAACAACCAATCAGCAGATAGCAGCACTGCACTCGGCCCACAGGCAGCAGTGTGATGGTCAGTTACCTGTCAGTCATTTAGAGCATCCTGCTTTGTGTTAATGTGTGTGTGTCCATCCTCCCGTTTCTAATTTGTTATTAAAACAAATGCGAGTGTAATAATTCAAAACAATCTCAAAATATCTGTGAAAAGTTTCAATAAATCATGAGACTTAAATTTCATGTGAAGAGCTGAAGTCATCAGGTGTGTGTGGAGGAATGAGGAGGCTGCAACCTTCTTCACAATAAGACATGAATCTGATTCTCATCATGTTCTCCAACGTTTGGCCTCCGACTGGAGCGCAGCGCCGCATTCTCTTCTTCTGTGCTGGTTTACTCAGCTCCACCTGCTCTTCATGTCCAGACAGCAGTCCACACAGCCCGAGAGGATGGAGACACCCAACCCAGTTTTATTTGAGCTATGGTCTGGTTAAAATGTGAGCTACTTGTGGATAAAACTCCTTCCATTCGTTTCAGGTGTAACAGAGGGGGCGGAGCCTAACGTTCCTGAAGGATTCAGAGTTGACTTTACTCCGCAGTGAGTCAGCAGCTGTTTGTGTTGATTGTGATTAGTCATTGGTTATGTTCACATCTCTTTGCAGCTCTTGTTCTGCTGTAGATTCACTCATAATATTTTTTATTTTATTGACGTGTGTGTGTGTGCATTCTGTGTTATTCTTTAGAGCATTAATTTATTAAAGCAAAATGGCACAAATCACAAGAACAGCAGCAGGCGATGGATTCATTCAGCTGCTGCTGACATGTTTGTCCAATCTGCCAGCTGTCAGCAGCATTACGAACATGTCAATGTGACGAAGGTGGTGGCTGATCAGCACCTGCTGCACACTGACCAGACTGAGATCTTAACTTTGGTCTTCATGTTCAGTCTCAAACAGCTGACGTCTGAACGTGCGGAGGCTTTTGTTCTTCTGATTTGATTTAAATTCAGTCTTTATTACTGCACCAACGTCTGAACACAAAATCTGCATAAAGCACTGAAGAAGGTATTTATAGCCAGTCCATCTTGAACACACCTGGATGATGTCAGCAGTGATGTCACTGTCCCTCTCAGGAACCTGTTCTCCAGCAGCATCAACGAGATGATCACCACCTTCAGCATGTCAACCTACAAGGTGGGACTGAAGGCGAACCCCAACGAGCAGGACCAGAGAGTCCCGGTTCTGATCTGGTCCACCTGCGCATACACCATCCAGAGTATAGGTAAACACACACACACACCTACACCTGAGAGGTCAGAGGATGTGCTGACACTGTGTTTCTTTGCAGAGCGCCTACTGACGGATGAGGGGAAGCCGTTGTTTGGAAGTTTACCTTGCCGACAGGTATCACACCCTCAGTCTATATGACAGATAGAGAGATCAGACTCTGATTGTACAGGAATGGCAGAGGGGCGGGGTTTTTAAAGAACCTATTGGAGTATAGTTTATTTCAGACAAGCTAAAAATACTGTTTTAGCAGACATGCAGACATGCAGTCAGCGTCCGAGTGTCAGTTAACTCTAGTAAAACTGCTAAGCTAACATGATCGAGGACAGCGGAAAAAAAGCTCAGTCAGTTAACAGGAACCGATCCAACCGGCTAATTAATTATCCAAAGATGATGACGAAGATGTCGATGTGTCAGTCAAAGTTTTGTCATTCACGGAGGGTTCAATTTGATCAAACCGAGCGCAGGCCGCAGACAAGCTAACGTTCGCCACAGACGAGCTAACCGTGTCAACGTTCCACTCTGACCCAGGATTGATTGAACACAGTTGACAACACAGTTAATCGTTCAGGAGTTTGATTATTTTATTAACACTTTTGTTTACAGATGATGAACTGAAATGAATAACATAGAAATTTAACAGATTAGAGTCGTACCTGCGGCTGGAGGACTGCTGTCCCATGTTGGCCTCAGGTGCATCTTGGTTAATGTGATCAGCAGAGCAGGTAAAAGTCAGGTGTGTCACCTGCCTGTGTTCTCACTCTGTGTGTGTGTGTGTGTGTTACAGAACGACTGTCTGAGCTCTCTCACCAGGTTCAGTTCAGCCTGTTGGACTGCAGTTCCACTGACAACAACACACACACACTTCATCAGACTGTTTGCAGGTAAAGTCGCAGTACAGTACACACACACACTACACAATACACACACTCGGACATACACAGCAATGAAGAGTTTTGTGATGTGCGTTTGTGTGCTGTAGCCCTGGTTCCAGACTCTCAGGTAGAAAACACTCCGTGTATCCTCAACATCGACATGTTTCACCTGCTGGTGAGTTCCATCGTTTTTTCGGTATCCAGGTTACATCCAGTTCATATTCTGTTCACATCCAGTCGAAACCCCTTTTAACCACTTAAGCCTCTATATCTAATTAAGTTTACATCCAATGAACTCTGTGAATCCAGTTTGAATCCAGTTAACTCGCATGCCGTTTGTCTGTGTAGGTCTACAGTGTGTTGTCCTGCAGTTCTGTTTACACTTTGGACCAATCGGGACGGAGTGTGGTTGACACAGCCCACCTTCATCTCCTTCACCTTGTCACTGTGGCTCACCTGGTTCAGATCCTACTCACCTCCACCACAGGTGACACACACACACACACACACACACTAACCAAACACTCAAGTTTCCTTTTGTGCCCCTTCTTCACATGTCCCTGCCTGTCTGTCTGTCTGCTGTCTGTCTGCCTGTCTGTAGAGGAGGTGTGTATGGATCAGGACAGTGTGAGTTCAGAGGAGGAGGAGCTCACCTGTCAGCTCTACAACACACTGAGGAAACACCTGGGCAGGTCAGCACACAAACACACACAGTGTAGGTTTTCATGCCCAGTGGGGACATCACACAGACTTACATTTATTTCTTGCTCAAACCAAAACCATAACTTGCCTGACCCTGACCCTGACCTTTGACCTTTACTCTGACCTTAACCTGAACCTCAAACTCAGCCTCACCTTAAACAACATAAGGTAGGTGAGTCCCCACATGTAGCTGTGCTAACAGGTTTTTATCCCTATGAGATCAGAAAAACACACACACACACACACACACAGGTGAGTCACGTGTTCAGCAGTCATTCTCATCAATCATATTTAATGTCGATACAAAGATTATTTGATTGTTTTTGAACGGATATTTGATCTGATCAGTCAGTTGTTGGCGTGTCTGCATTTATTTATTAATTATCAGTAAATAAACAGTGTGTTTGTGTGTGTGTGTTTGTGTCTGTCTGTCTGTCTCTCAGTGTATTACCTGAAGTGACCTCTGGGTGGCAGCTGCTTCGCTGTGTTAAAGTCGGTATTCTGCCTTTCCTCCGGTCTGCCGCCCTCTTCTTCCACTACCTGAACTCTACGGCGCCACCTGCTGACTTGCTGGGTAACTACACACACACTGCTGCGCAAAACATCGTAACGTTTCTTTGTTAGTGACAATGAAATAACAGTGTTTAAATATTTGTACAAAACTGATTCAATAGCTTGGTTAAGTTTAAGTTTAAGAGCATCTGAAGAAGAGAAAGAATCTGAGAAATAAAAGCAAAGAAAGGAAGAAAAACACAAAGGTTTATGTTTGAACTTGAGCTGACTGTGTGTGTGTGTGTGTGTGGTAGTTGCAGATCCTGGTCAATGGGAGGCGCTGTGCAGCTACCTCAGTCTGCCCTCGAACCTGCTGCAGCTTCACCAGAGCGAACACACACTGCTGGAGCCGCTCATACACAGGTCACACACACACACACACACACACACACTAACGTCCCCTGATTGATTCCAATAAAATATGATAAACAGATGACAGTGCAGTCGTCCTCATTCTGAACTGCTTTCTCTTCAGAAAGAAAGAAAGTGACATATTGTGTCATTGGAGGGAACTCACTCCAACGAAATTTGTTCTCTGCATTTAACCCACCCAAGTGATGTGCACACACACACACACAGCAAACCCGGGGCAGTGGGCGACCGCGTGCAGCGCCCGGGGAGCAGTGGGGGTTAGGTACCTTGCTCAAGGGTACCTCAGCCATGGACACCGGGACGGGGAATCGAACCAGCGATCCACCTCTTCATTTGAAACCAAAGCTGTTCTGCACCATTTTAATCCTCCCGCCAGATTTCACTTGGCTGCAGGAATCCTCACAGTCAAACTCTAATCTGTTGAGCACAGTACACCTGTGGCCTTCAAACACACCTGACTCACACTGAAACAGCCGTCCTTTGCTTCTCCTCATCACAGTCTGAAACTGTCCAGCTGCACTGAACTCCACACTTATTAATGACAGCAGGTGTCCGCAGGTGTCCACATGTGTCAAACGCAGGCAACCTGATTTACAGCCTGCTCACACTCCTCAAACTGATCTCTGATTGATCAGGATCAGCAGGATCTCACACAGGACTCACCAGCTGTGTGTGTGTGTGTGTTTTACAGGTGGTGTTGTCATCCAGGTGTGAGACAGATGCTGCAGGGGGGCGGAGTCATCATCAGGTTCCCCAGAGAGTCGAACCGACTGATTGAACTGCCTGAAGATTACAGTGTCCTGATCAACCAGGCATCCAGCTTCACGTCAGTGCACACACACTACATGTACTGTGTGTACAAGTACACATCATGTACTCACTTTGTGTACTCCGTATGTACACTGTATACCTGAGGTCGACCAATAAGACGTTTTACAAACTGTTATTATATTGGCCTGTTGGTTGGCCTCCACTGCATACAGAATGTGATACACAAACACTCTGAAACATGACAAACTGTCAAGTTCATACGTTCCTTAACCTGTGCATTACTTGTGTGTTACCTGTGCAGGTGTCCGCGGTCAGGAGGTGACAAGTCTCGAGCTCCCACTCTGTGCCTGGTCTGTGGCTCCATTTTGTGTTCACAGAGTTACTGCTGTCAGACCGAGGTGGACGGAGAGGATGTGGGAGCCTGCACTGCCCACACCTTCATCTGTGGAGCAGGCCTTGGCCTCTTCCTCAGGTAAACACACCTGTACTCACCTGTGATACTACTGTTTCACGTTATAAACACCACAGTGTAGTTCTCTGTGGTTAGCATGGTAGTGGACACAGGTTATGACTGTAACTGATGTGTGTGTGTGTGTGTGCGTGCGTGCAGGGTCAGAGAGTGTCAGGTGTTGTTTGTAGCAGGTAAAACAAAGGGCTGTTTCTATCCTCCTCCGTACCTGGACGACTATGGAGAGACAGACCAGGGCCTCAAGTAGGTGTCAGCACACACACACACACACCTAATTTGTTTCTGTATGTATTCATTTATTTATGAGTGTGTGTGTCCCTGCAGGCGGGGAAACCCCCTCCACCTGTGTGCTGAGCGTTACAGGAAGATTGAGCGTCTGTGGCGTCAGCACAGTATCGCTGAGGTCATTGGTCACGCTCAGGAGGCCAATCAGACGCTGGTTGCCATTGACTGGCAGCACCTGTGATGTTTGGCTCCACCCACTCACACTCAGAAACATAGCTGATGATTGGCTCACTGCGTTTGGTGCGCCTCTTGTTAATAACAACCCCTGCCTCTCAACCAATCAGCTTCCTGCAGCCCAGCGCTGAGCTCAGATCAGCTTTCAGGGATTTTTTCAGGACTTCTGGCTTTGTGGTTTCTGTTTCATGGAGGCTCCTGACCTTTGACCTCTGACCAGTCAGAGAGAGGCAATAAAACCAGCTCGATCCTCCCTGTTCTCACTCATGCAGACAGGAAGTTCAAGGAGTTTCTTTTTAAATTTTTTTTACTTTAAATTTTCTTCAGATTTGAATTTTAATTTGGGAGATTTTCTGACTTTCTGTGAATCTTCAGAATTCTGCAGAGACACAACAGGAAACAAACCAAAGCGAAGCCCACCTGCTGCTGTCCCTCACAGGTTGATTGAAAGGTCATTTCAAGCGGTTTCAGAGCTGTGAACATACTTTTTTATCTTCAATTTAAACCTGTTTCCCCCTCAGCATGATGGGAGAAAAGACCCTGTTTAAGTCACCTGAGTCGCCACCCACGTTCCTGATTCATTCACAGATCACACAGGTGTGGTTTCATGTTCCTGACAGTTTGAACATGAAAAAAGGTGAACACGTGGGTTAGAAACAGCTGAAGGAGAGATGTCATGTTCAACTCCCAGGGTGCATTTCACCAAAACATGCTTATCAATCAGTTTGGGAATGTATCAAAGCACACATCTGATTTTCATATTGATCGAGGCTGACATCTGATCAGTGTTTTAGTTTAGTTTTGTTGTTACAACATTTTATTTGCTTGTGTGATGTCACCTCCTGTTAAAATGAGCGGAATGTTTTTGTGACGTGATAGACAGAAACAGAAAACATCTCCTGTATTTATTTATTTATTAGTTTGTTATAAAAAATGAAAAACATTTTTTTCTGCTGATTTGTTTTCACGTTTAAGATTTTCAGATGTAGGCAGCATATCATCTCACGCTGCATCATTTATCACAGCTGACTGTTAATATGTGAATTCTTGTATAAATGAGTAAATGTACAATATTGTTTAATAATAACAAAACCAATAAAGACTTTAAAAGGACTGTTTTTCTGTCTTTCTGAACCTCAGCCAATCAGATCGACCTTTCTCAGAATCTCACCTGTTTGTCCCGATGGTGCTGCTAGAGGTCAGATCATCAGTCTGAAAGGTTCATCCTCTGGAGATGTGACATGTTGATGTCTCACAGACCATTTTATTCCATTTCATCAGATTACAAACAACAACACAGAGTTTACAGAGAAACAGGACGCTCACAGAGATAACAACATAATTACAGTAATTACAATAATTAATAATAGCCTTGCAGGAGGGTAACGTCTGGCAGAGAGTCTCAACTACGACAAGTCTCCGTTCAAATCTCAGACTTCTTACAAAGTTACCATTATTCTCGTTCTGTTACATGCCATAGTTTTATTCCGGCGATAAAACCAGGGCTGCGTGGTACTGGATTACATGTAATGAGGATTATATAATTAGATAATTAGAATTATCCCAGTTTGCAATTGAAAAAGTGTAATTAGAGTTGTATTAAAACAGCATCATGGGTCATGAGCTTTTCTTCTGTGAGAGACTGTAATGAATTTCACTAGTACCTCGAAAGAAAGAGCAGAAAATGAGAAAAGTGACAAATTTTCTGAAGTCACTGATGTGTTGCATATAAGAAGGAATCTGTAGAAAGAAAAGAAGAAAGTAGAAAGTGACATATTTTGTCATTGGAGGGAACTCACTCCAACGAAATTCGTGCTCTGCATTTAACCCACCCAAGTGACGTGCACACACACACAGCAAACCCGGGGCAGTGGGCGACCGCGTGCAGCGCCCGGGGAGCAGTGGGGGTTAGGTACCTTGCTCAAGGGTACCTCAGCCATGGACACCGGGACGGGGAATCGAACCAGCGACCCACCGGTTATGGGTCCGATACCCTAACCGCTGATCCACGACTGCCCCGGTTGGTTCTGACACTGGTTCTGGCTCTGATGTCTTCAGTGCATCTGCCATCTTCATCCCATGAAGACGTTTGCCCTGAAGTCTTTTGATCAGCAGCTCCAGTCTGGTGGCTCCATGTCTCTTTTCATTTTGGTTTTAAGGAATGTGGACACAGTGCTGTAATCTTATCCATAAATCTGTGATTATTTTGGCTGTTGCTTCTGTCAACCTCCTTGCAGGAAGTTTTTTCACTCTTGTTTTCTGAGTGGGTGGATCATCACTACATCAGTCCTGCACACCTGCAGGGAGGTGACCCAGGTGAGCTTCTGTCAGCAGAACTGAACTCTGAGTTGTGACAGGCTGCTTAACATCAAACCAATTAGCAGTAAGTCGGAGGATTAGAGGCAGCAGCTGATCTGCTGTTAATGGGATGACAGCTGATCGGAGGTTTGGGATGATGAGTCGCAGCTCGCTCACATTCACACTTTTTCTTCTACAGGAAAATATCAGCGTGGACGAACAGAGTGCTGAGCCAATCTGACGGTTTGATGGCAGACCCCTCTGCCCTCCCAGCACTATGGACTGTCCTGACCTGCAGTTTGGCATTATGGGTCTGAAAGCAGGAGTTCTGACTGAGTCGCATTCAGCTGCTTCTTTGCGGAAAGCTTTAAAACTCTGAAACTCTCACAGATTCTCAAACTGTTTCTTACTGATACCTGACGCTGACTGATTGCTGATTTCAGTTGAGTGTTTCAGTCACACTACAAGGTTAAAATGCCTTTCATGCCAGTGAAGTTCAACCTGCAGAAGCGGGTGAAGCTGGCTCAGGGTCTGTGGATGCTCTATTGGTTCTCGGTCATCACGGGGATTCTCATCTTCAGCCTTGGAATCTTCTTCAAGATCGAGTTGAGGAAGAGAAGTGAAATGATGGACAACAACGAGAGCCATTTAGTGCCCAACCTGCTGATCTTGGTGGGCTTGTTGGCCTGCGGGGTTAACGCCTTCGGAGGAAAGGTGTGCCATGACTCTCTGGATCCGATCAAGTTTGCTAAGTGGAAGCCGATGTTGAAGTCATACCTGCTGCTGTGCTGTGGCTTCAACGTGCTGCTGCTGGTGACGGCGATACTCTGCTTCCTCATGCAGTTTGCTGTGTACCTGACGCTGGCCGAGGGCCTGAAAAACAGTATCAAGTTCTACAAGGACACAGACACACCAGGACGCTGCTTCATGAAGAGGACACTGGACATGACGCAGATCGAGTTCCGCTGCTGCGGCAACAACAACTTCAGGGACTGGTTCGAGGTGCAATGGATCAGCAACCGCTACCTGGACATGAGCAACGACGCCGTCAAAGAGTAAGTACACCGAGCAAATTCTGCAGCCAGTAGTCGTTCACTGACAGTTTAAAACAGTCTGTTGGCAGAAAATTAATCAAACAACAATTATGATAACTGATGAACTGATTATCAGCCTCAAAGTGTTTGTCCTCTGCTGTCAGTTTCTGCAGAGCCTCAGGTGTTCTGTCTGAATCTGTCCGAGTTTAGACTGTTGGTCGGACATGAGACATTTGAAAAGGTGACATTTTGTGGTGTTTTATAGACTAAACAATTACTTGGCGAATAAAAAAGATCATGGACAATCAAAATAATGATTTGTTGCAGTTCTCGAATACAGACTGATGACAGATATCCTCCTGTAGGTCTCGCTGATCGTCATCAGTGAGACCTCCAGGAGGATATCTGGGGCTCACTGAACTAAACTTCTGATCAGTTGGCATTTCTGTCTTTCTAGGAAAGTTCAGCTGAATCTTCAGCTTCATTTCTCTGAATCGTTATTCAGACTTGGATCATCTCTAAGCCTCCTAACTTGAAAAGCCTGATTCAAAATTCCACTTTTTCCCCAGTGTTTGGATTTGTTTTTCATCTGAATTACATGGCCGACAAAGAGAGTTTTATTAAAAGGGGTCAGTGGAGGATAAATGGGAATTAAGGAGGTAAAAGTTACCATGCAGGAGGTCGATCTACCAGCTTCTCCTCCTTAAGTCCATAATCTGTCAGGATCTGATTTCCACCTCGCATGACAAGGTTAAACCCAACCAGGCTGCTGAGTTAACATTTGATTCTCTCACCTGAGAAACTGCTGAAAATCACATTTCTGACAGATCATGTGACCATGTGATCATTACAAACACACCGTAAAAGGCAGCAGAACACGTCAGAAGTGGAGTGTGGAGCGTGTTGTTGATTTGTGTTTGCGTGTTTCCAAGTCGTGTTTCTGTGTTAATGCACTTAAGAGATATTACTTTGCCTCTGAGATGATTATTTCCCATCATCCAATTTTAACCTCCCGTTCCCATCCTTTGCCTGTTCTTGTCAATCACTCTCAGGCTCCACCCCTCAGAAGAGACAAAGTGTCCTGTAACCAAACGTCCTTTTGTTCGCAATCAAAAAGATCTTCAGATTAAAAATCTTGCAGATGTAGTTTATTGATGTGATTTGATATCTCAACACTGACAGGTCAGATCATCTTTATATGTTTCGGATCACCTTCCCGCGCTCCACAGGATGAACCCTGAGGATTTGAATGGCCTTGATCTTTACTTAAGCATCATCATTGGGACAAACTTTATACGCTAAGTTCCACCACTAATCAGGCAGGAAGAAAAGATAAATCTTCAGGGTGCCGTTTGTTGTTATTGTGGACTACAGCCTGCAGGGGGCACCAGCAGACTGTTGGACCCCAGATAGTCTTGTTGATTTAGCGACTACTAACAGCTGCTGTAGCTGAAGTTACTGGTAACGTTAACCTGGTGGGAGCATGATCACACCCGTCAGCCACAGTGGCGTTACATGCTAGCAAGCTAGTTAGCTGCTAGTTAGCAGTCGCTAATAGGACCAAAGTCTCTCCACTTTATTTATTAGCTTGACATCCTCAAGTCTGTTTGTAAAGAAGTTTTTATTCTGACAGTGGAGCTTCAGAATAAAAGTGGATGCTGAAGCTTTGATAGCTTCCTCCATTTTGGGCACTCCAGTTGTTCATCCAATCAGACTTCAGCTCAGTCAGGGCAACTTCTTATTGGCTGTTATTGGAATTATAGAGACTGGCCTCACATGAACTCATTTGACTGTAAAGACGCCAATTATTTACATTTTTAATCCATTTTAAAGGCTGCTGTGCCTTTATGACGACAGAGGTTCCGGCCTAGTGGCCCATTTGTCAGGGGGTTCCAGAAGGCCCCTTGGGTATTGTTATGACTTATGCAGCTTGTGTCTTGAATTTCCCTTGGGATCAAGGGATCTATCTATCTATCTATCTATGACACTCCATCAGGTGATCGCTGACCTCCGTGCAGAGTCCAGTAAACTTTAACTCTGTCTTGCTCTGCAGTCGTGTCCTCAGTAATGTGGAGGGGAAGTACCTGATGGACAGCGTCCCATTCAGCTGCTGTAACCCCGGGTCACCTCGACCCTGCATCCAGCATCACCTGACTAATAACTCCGCCCACTACGACTACGACCACCGCATTGAGGAACTCAACATCTGGACCCGGGGCTGCCGTGAAGCGCTGTTCTCCTACTTCAGTAGCATGATGAACAGCATTGGAGTGCTCATCTTTACAACCATTATCCTGGAGGTAAGGGTCCGCCCACAACTTGCTTCAGCCAGTCAGCATCCAGCCTGGGCTACACTGGTGCTTAAAGAAACGGGGGGAGGGGGTTGGTCCATAGGCAACAAAATTCACCTACCAGAAGCTACAAAGCTGGCTGATTAACATGTTATAAGCTAAGCTAACAAGCGACTGGTTGTAGTTTCATATTCAAACATAAGAATGGAAGAAGAGGAGTTCACCTAATGTTGACCAAGTCCATTAAGTTCAACAGCAGTTAAAAAATAAAGATTTGATTACATTTGATTGTTGTGTTGTCTCCTAAAGGGACATTGTGTTAATGTACAGACGTGGAGAGAAAAGACTGATACGTGATCATCAACAGAATCATTTCTATTACATAACATTACATCCATTTAGCTGACAAGTTTATCCAAATTCATCTGCAATAAGCGCATTCAATGCAACAGTTACATGAACACACACAAATAATCAGCTTCATCACCTCATCGAAGCTGCTTCAGGTGAAGCAATAAAAGACGGGTTGTTATTGGCCCACCAAGGTGCAGTTTGAACTGGTGAGTTTGCAGTGTGAACAGGTGTTTCTCTGGTAGATATTGACTTTTTTTCTGCTGCCTACAAATTGTTGATGAATTTAACCTTCAACCTTCAAACCTCTGCATTCACACCTGCTGAAAATTAACCGAAGCAACCTTAAATGTTAACTGCATATTTGATTAGCGAGTGAGTAGCATTAGCACTGGAGGAGCTGCTGCTTCAAGACAAACAGCCCTGCAGGCTGCACACACCAGACTCCATATAGAAAATATTTTTAAAATGACAACATTTCAGAATTTGTGTGGGACCACTTTATAGAACTCTTTTGTTGTTTGGGGTTTGTTTGTCTGCCTCTGATGTGGAGTCTGTTTTCTCAGAGGTTGACAGAATGAGTTTGTGGTCTACTTGAGTCCTGCTGCTGTGACTCAGGACTCGGCCGTGGATCGTCTGCTGAGGTAGTGGCGCATTAAGCTGCTGAGCGGTGGTCAGGCTCAGCAAGGATCAGGAACTATTCTGGGGGTTAATCTGCTTGCAGCAGCTACAGGTCGCATTCTGGGAAGATCATGATGAGGGACAATCCCTGAGAGTGAAAAGCAATTCGTCATGTCGGTCAAAACAACAAGTTTGACCTGAAGTGTGACGACAGGTGACGGATTTAAAAACGACATCCTGAACTAAATCTGTTTGTAGGAACTTTACTGATACTGCTGCTGGCTGTGTTGTAGTCGAGTTGTCACGACTGAACTATGGACCAGAACCCAAACGCACGACTCTCAAAGTTTCAAAATAAAGTCTTTATCCAAAAAGTACAAACTGAAAATCCCTCTTCACAGAGGAATAAAACCTACACACCTACACCAAAACCTACACGAAACTAAGAAACAGAAACTCTCCAGACTGAAGCTTGGCTAAGAAAACAGAAAACCACCAGAACAAAGTAACAAGACCTGGTAATGTCTGTCGGACAAGACCAACTGGCACAGGACAAAGGAAGACGAGGACTATATATACACACAAGGTAAGGACACAGGTGGAAACAATCAGGGCGGAGACAGGTAATCCCGAAGGAGGGAAAACAGACAAAGGGAGAAAGCAAAGCTGACGACCACAGACCCAGACAGGAAGTAGTGACAAAATAAAACAGGAAATCACAAGACAACATAAACGTGAGACAAAAACTGATTAAATAAACCTAACATCATTTCCTGGACAAGACACGGGTCACCAAACTTCTCGTCCGAGTCCAGTTTTGAGTTCCCAGCGTTTGAGTCAAGTCCAAGTCATTAAAGAAAAATCTGAGTTGAGTCCAAGTCGAGTTCACTTCTGATCCAACTCAAGTCCGAGTCCAGTCCAACCCATATATATTTTTGTATAGTTATGATGTGATCTTGAACTTAACGTAGATATTATGTTATGCCAAATTAATATGGTATATTACATAAGGAAAATAAAAATCTGAGGACTTGTCTCCGATTTACGAGTCCGAATGCAGTTAATGCACAAGTCCAAGTCCAAGTCAACAGTGCTCAAATCTGAGTCAAGTCAGGAGTCCTTAAAATTAGGGCACAAGTCCAAGTCCTGGACTCGACTACTACAAGCCTGGCTGGTGGTCTCAGATCTGTTTCTGTGTGTTCATTAAAGCTTCAGCAGTTTGTGATCACTGGACTGATCAGCAGCCTTCTCCACATAGAAACGAATCCAGAACAAATCAAGAATCAAACAACCAATGAACAAGCTCTGTGGGTCTTTATTTCCCCTGATGTAGTCTTTTCAGGCACAGCTTCCTCTCAGGCCACATAAAATAATTTCCACACACTACTAACCCTAACCCTAACCCAATATTAACACTGTGTGTGTGTGTGTGTGTGTGTGTGTGTCAGTCGGTGGACATGGCAGGCTTAAAGTACCTCACCACAGCTCTGGAGACGATGGAGGACCCGGAGAACCCGGAGTGTGAGAGTGAAGGTTGGCTGCTGGAGAAAGGCGTGAAGGAGACATTCGGCGAGCTGCTCACCAAGCTGAAGACGCTGGGAAAGACCAATCAGGTGGAGGAGGGCGAGGACGCACAGGGGCCAGCCACCTGAGGGCCCTGACCACCACAAAGGACTGAGGTCTCCCCCCTCCCCCACCTCCCTCTCTTCCAGAAAACAGGGCATGAGAGAGGAGGAGTCTTCTCCACCGTTTGTACATACACCATCATACATGTGTTAAACCACTACACACATTTACGTGCATTCAAAGTGAACAAGTCATTTAAACTTACTGTGAGTGTCAGTATTTCCCATTCTGTAAATATGATGAACAGATTTTATTTTTAAACAGAATGAATAGAATCCCGCTCCTGTAAATAAAACATTTGGGTTTAAAATTATAAAGAAATATTAAAACCCCCCACCCCCCACCCCACCCCCATAAATGCGTCCTGTCAGACATCATCAGGCCTAAAAGACTTGATGCCAGAGTCCGACCTATACGCGATCACTGATGTCTGATCAGCTGATATCAGCTCGTTACACAGATATCAAACACTTTGTTGAGAAACTGTTGCAGTTCTACAGTTTGTCTGGCAGAGAGCACAGAACAAAGCAAAACTATTTTTAAAAAAGTGATGATTTTGCCAAACATGTTTGTTCGTGTGAAAAACAAACTTCAGTATTGCTATAAGCTGATTTTACATCCACCGTTTGGTATTTGTGTCTCAGACAGTAAGTATCGGTCAGACTCTGGTGTTCACTATCACCATCTGATCTCTGACTCAGATAACTGACATGGAAACAGACGGCTGAGACATCTGAAAGAAAACTGGACACACTTAGTGCTGCAACTGCTGCAGTACCGCTTGTGACCAGCAGGAGGTAAATACAAGTATACAGAAATAAATACAAAAACATGTAGTGATATATACAGGTATATTCAGAGCTGTGTACTGGTATGTACAGAGATGTATACCAGTGTATGTGATAGCTAACCTTAATGCTAACATCTGTAACTTGAATCATATGATTGGTAGAGTGTGTTGGGTCAGGACTGAGCCCAGCAGACTTAGTTCAGGGTTTCCTGTCTTGGCCGTCTGATTTCCTGTCAGAGCAAAGCTGGTTGAGGCTGAAACTGACATGTTTTTGTACTCTAAAGTTGCAGCCAAACCAACACACGCTTTGATAAGCTATTTTTTTCTTCAAATATTAATATGTAGTGTTTACTCATCTTAACAGACAGGAAGAAATAAAATTGAATTGAATTGAAGCTGCATCAAAGAGTGTGTGTGGATTTGGTTTGTGTTCGGTTTTACACACATAAAGTCAGATCAGCTGTTTAGTGTTTAAATGGTCAGTCTAAAGAGAAATTAAGTTTTCCAGTACAGCTTGTAATATTTGTATGTTTCTGTTTTCTTCTTTGTAATATGGAGAGTTGTTAAGTTTGTTGTGGGTCGGTTGGAGCTTGTAGTTGCTCCACTGTGTTGATAAATACTATAAAGAGATTGTGACCGACACCAAACTGTCTGAGTCATCTTTTATAAAACTCGTCAGCGCCTTCTCTGGACATGTAAATACAACACACAGGTACACACACAGGTATACACAGTATAGAGTATAGGGAGAGTATATTCAGTGGTATACACTATTGCATAGAGAGGTAGATCTTGTGTCTCTCAGCGTCTCACTATGTGTCTTGTTGTGTCTCTAAATGTCTCAGTGTCTCACTGTCTGTCTCACTGTGTGTCTCATGATGGTTCACTGTGCGTATCACAGTGTCTAACTCGTAGTCTCAGCGTCTCACCATGTCTTGCTGTGTGTCTCATGATGTTTTATTGTGTGTCCCTGTGTGTGTCTCTCCATGTCTCTCAGTGTCTCATGGTGTCTTGCTGTGTGTCTCCGTGTGCGTGCAGGTGTCTAATGGCAGTTGAGCAGATAAACAGTTAATCAGCTTAGAGCAACAGATTAGCTGCTAATGTCAGGTGAGGGCCAAGGACAGCGACCATGACGCAGGGAGACACCCAAGGGGCCACAAGGGGGAGGGCCCAGGTCCAGGTCATATAAAGGACAAGTTCACTGCTTTTTAACACTGGTTCTGTTAGCATGTTTCTTTTTTTACACTGCAGTTAATCTAAGCACCCAGTTGAGCTGTTGCTGTTGTGAATTTCCTGCAGTGCTGCAGTTTTAAAGCATAATTCAACCCAGTTCAAATTATAGCCTCAGGTTAAAAAAAACAAACAACCTTAAACCAACATACAGAAAACAAAAACCAAACATCTCCACTGCAACAGAAGAGAAATGTAAACATAAACAAATCTCAGATGACATCAAACTCTCCATCAACTGACTGTAATTAGTTGTACTGATTTTTATAGTTCATGTAGACCCACAGAGGTCCTGCAGCTGCTCAGCTGGCCAATCACTGCTCCTCACAGCCTGTTGCTAGGGAGAATTCAGATTAGATCAGATTATCTGACAGGTCATTAAGACCTTAACTTCTGAACCAGAGAAGAACAGCTCGTTCTTAATGTGTGATGTGCACCAGAGACTGCATGTATAACGAGTACTGGACTGGCAATTCCAGTTAGTGTACTGATCCCAATACAAAACACCCACCTTCTTCACCTTCTCCACCCTCTACATATGAAGTTGGTTGCAGTTGCAGTCTTGATCTCTCTTTTTCAAGATCCTTAGCAGAGGTGGACAAAGGATTTACATTTTGTACTTCAGTATCACAGTATAGAAATACTCTGCTACAAGTCATGCAGCGCATTTAAAAGTACAAAAGTATTTGCCTCAAAATATGCTAATGCTAAAAGTATTCACTGTGCAGGTACTTATTGACATGTTCATCACTTTAATGATGAAGCTAATTAAGGTGGTTTAACTATAGTTTATCTTCAGGTGTAGCTTATGAATTTCCCATTTCCCATCAAGCGTAAACCAGCCCTAACTATAAGCTGGTTGGTTCCATAGTAGAGGAGCTTGATAACTAAAGGCTCTGGTTCCTGATCTACTTTTGAGGACTCTAGGAACCACAAGTAGTCCTGCATTTTGTGAGCGCAAAGCTCTGGTGGGATAATAGGGTACTATTAACTCTTTAAGATAGGATGGTGCCTGACCGTTCAGGGCTTTATATGTGAGGAGGAGGATTTTAAAATCTATCCTGAATTTTACAGGTAGGCAATGAAGAGAAGCCAGAACAGGAGAAATATGGTCTCTCAAAGAGTTTGGTCTGGACCTGCTCTAATTGGAAAGTGTCATGAGATAACTTTTGTTGTGAATTGGCGCCATATAAATAAACTGAATTGAATTGAATTGAATCACGCTGGTTTTTGTGAGTAATCTTGCTGCAGCGTTCTGGATTAGCTGGAGAGTCTTACAATAGTCCAGCCTGGAGGTAATAATAATTCATCACTTCTTGGATTCAGTGTAAACGGATGCTGCTCATTAATGATTACGTAGTTTGAATCATTAGTTTGTTCATCTTCTTCAGTTGATCAGGACAATGAGACATGATGTATGGTGTGAGGCTGCCCCCTGCTGGACGAACAACACCACAGTCCCAGATCCTGAAGTCTTCACCAGATGGACGACACACTGATCAGTAAGTGACTGCTGTCAGTTCAAAGCAGATCAGATCAGACTGACAGTTTGATGAGCAGCTGACTTCAGCCCGAGCTGTTGTTTCAGTTCTCAGCTGGAACATCAGCAGAGCCTGAGATCATGCTTCAGATCTGTACCTCATATCACTTCTCTCAGTACTGCTGTAGTGCCACACTGTGACCACTGGAAGGCAGTGAAGAGTCACTACACAGACTCACCTCCTCTTCTACTGTTCATCCTTCCTTACACATCCATCAGTCTTTTATTTTGAAACTTTTGCTGTTGAGAAACCGCATTTCGTTTTCAGGGCACAGACAGAATATATTCATGATTTCTAATTGGTTTCACTATTGATCCACGTTAATCAATCCAGATCAGAGTCCTCAAAGCACGGGGATAGGATGAAACCATCGGTGTTTGTACTTCTAGTTTACTCCTCTTGGTTTGTTTGTAGGAAGTCAGCGTGAACTAAAGTGCAACACTGGATCAGGACCAAATGTCCTGTCTGGGCTTCCATACAACACACTGAGGTGAGTAAAGCAGGTTCACTGAGTGACAACACAGAGGAAACTTCTTTTAAAGATTTATTACAAAATGCAAGACAAAACATGTCAACTGGGTTTATTCTATTGGCAAACACGATACAATGACGAACAACCTTCTAACTGCAAGTGAAGCTTCGCTGAAACCACGAACCAAAGAGAGAACAAAGCAACACAACATGTGGACAAAAAGAGGAGAACGGCAGCTTTAAGGCCTTAAACTGAAAACACAAACCAGGTGGATGAAGAGCAGGAGGAGGAACATTTTTATTTTTCTACAGGAGGTTCGCAGTGCAGCCTTCTGCTGCAGACACACATTTATAAATAGGTCACCATTAAATTAAGTCAAATCCAATTCACACAGTAAAATGTTATTCACAAACTCAAAGTGTTCACCTCGCAGGAAACAAAAATTGAGGGGGGGCTGCAGCAGCTCCTACTGTCAGAGGGGGAAGAACTCTGACAGGAAGTCCGTCCATGTTTGGTCCAAGAAGCCGTTAGGGTCTCCAACTGGTCAGTTCTTTAATTCCACCAAGAGACTCACATGTGGTTTGACAGCAGCTCACATCAGTTTGTATCTGATCACAGAATTCTTTGTTTTACTGATTATTTATTATATTTAGGTCCAAATGTCTGTGCTGCTTTGTGTCTGAATTGTCGTCTTTTCAATCAGCCGATAAAGACAGTTTGAGTTTTTGTTTTGTCATTTTGTTCTAAATGAAACTGAAGACTTTCTGTGACTTCACGGGATTTGTTGCTTTTATTTAACTGATTGGATGCTTTAACTTTGAAAATCTGGACATCCGCTGGATTAGGGTTGTCATTTCCTGTCTGTGACGGTAGATGAAGACGATGTAGAATGATGAAGGTGGTGGTGATAATGAGGGGGCTGGAGCTGAAAGCGCTTGTGAATCACTTTAAATACCATTGATATTTATATGTTACAACATTTTTCCAAATTCATAAATAAATAGTGCAGGTTCCCCTTCACCCTCCACAACATGACCACTCTGCTGCTAAAACGAGAAATCCAAACACCTGATGCTGCAGATCGGTCATCAAACACAGCTGAAAAACTACAAACATGGCCGACTAGTTGCAGGTTATAGTCTTCATGCAAACATTAACATGGAGAAATGCCAGCTCTGACCAACCAACTCGTTTGCTCAGATTTCACATTTTAACCTTTAAAATATCAAAGCTGTAACACAGTTAACCAATCAGAACATTGTGCCAGTAAGAACTTCAGCCAAACAAAAATCTCTCCAGATGGTGACGTCAGAGAGGAAAGGAAACAAACGTGGAGATGAGCAGAGGACTGCTGCTCTGAACCCCGATCAGACCCGTACAAACTCCAGTTTTTACCGGCACTCCTCAGAATCACGCTGAGCTGCTGCTGTCTGATCTCAGCACTGCGTCCAATTTAAAGTGAACCTACACTGCTATGAGGAACTCTGTTTCCCAGAGTGCTCTTGGTGTCAAGTTCTGACTGAAGTGTAGTGGCCAGTGGGTGTGGCCTGTGACAGACAGAAGAGACACTGACTGTAGCTCCCAGCTCTCTCCCCAGGTGGCCGATGGAAAATAAAGTATAGAATGAAAGCGAACAGCGTCTGTGTGCTACCTAACAGACAGGTGGGCGAGGGGCGGGGCTGGAGGTGGGGATAGAGGCGGGGTAACACTTTAAATCTAATCCCATCCTGAAGAACAATTAGCCAATGGTCAGTTATGACCATATGTGGGGATCTCCCCTCCAAATGACCATATGTGTATGTCCTGTTGCTATCTACACCAGAGAAGAATCAGCCAGTTCCAGCTCCTGAAACCTGGATAAACAAACTGCTGTGAGAGGGCCCAGAATCTGAAGAATCTGTCTCCAACTGGTCCAGAACTTTTCCAAATTAGACCTTTACCAGAACTGGTCCAAAACCAGTGCAGAATCAGTCATACTGATTCAGAACCAGTCCAGAGCCAGTCCCAGTCCCAGTCCAGTCCAGAGCCAGGTGATTTCACTCCGAGTCGGACTCCAATGGAGCGGTCTCGTCTAAGACGACTCTCTTCCGGCGCTTAGCAGCAGCGGCTTGGGCTCGCTGCTCCTCCTCCAGGTGAGCCTTCTTGTGGCGGGAGAAACTGGACGAGTGCATGAAGGTCTTGTTGCAGGTGGCGCAGGTGTAGGTTTTGGTCTTGGCAGTGGTGGGTCCGGTCTTGACATGAAGCTGCTTCTGATGCTGCAGCTTACCTCGTCCACTGCTGTCCACCACTCTGTGGGTCTGCTGGTGCCGCGCCAGGCTGGAGGCATGGCTGAACCGCTTTCCGCACTGGCTGCAGCCGTGGCGACCGGTGGTTCCTCCTCCTCCTCCTCCTCCTCCTCCTCCTCCTCCTCCTTCTTCTTCTTCCCCCTCCTCCTCCTCAGAAATGGCAGCACCCCGTTTGCTGGCCCGTCCCCCCCGGCGGCGGCGGTTCTTTTTGCACAGGGTGTAGAAGTTGGGCTTGTCGCGGGAGCAGAGCTTGAGGCGGATCTTGAGGTCGGATGAGCTCTCGCCCAGGTTCTCCTTGCCAGGTGTGTAGTTGTCCAGCAGCTCCTTGACGTGGGTCACCTGATGTTTGGACAGCTGTGTGGATGTCCTGAAGCTCATGTCACACTGCGGGCAGGCGTAGAACTTATCACCGCCGTGACTCTGAATAATGGCGGCCGCCACATGCTGCTGCTGCTGCTGCTGCCTCTTGGCCTTTTTGTTTTTGCCGCCAGCCTTCAGTGAGTGGCGCAGGGCAGCCATGTTGGGGCCGAGGGTGACGTCTTTGGGGAGGCCTTTTCCTTTCTTGTGGATGAGGCGGTGGCGCGACAGACTGGAGCTGTGGTTGAACTCCTTTCCGCAGATGTTGCAGGGGTGGATCCGCCGCTTCCCGTGCAGCCGCAGGTGACTGCCCAGCATCCTGCCAACAAAGACACAGGAAGCACAAGCTTCACTGAGGGACTGAGGAAACGCTACGCTCAAATAACTTGTCCAGTCCACTCACAGCTCCCAGTAACACGACATGTGATCAACCCCTTTCTCTCAGCTGCGACAGATGAGCCTGCAGCCTGCTGTGTGTGGTGCATCAGACAGACAAAACAGGAAATACGATTTGATGTTAATACTGATGAGGTCATCCAGCAGCAGATGTGGACCCAATCACATACTGCTATTCAGCTCAAAGCTGACTGGCCCGTGTGGGATGCTTTCATTGTGCAGAAGTTACAGGAAATGCTCAAATGTTGGGATGATGTCATACCGCCGTGTTCCTGGTTGCAGGTTGTGTAAATCTAGTAACACTATAAAATGGTAAAGTTAGCTTGGACGCTAATGTTAGGCGCAGCCCGACGTCTGATCAGCGATGAAACTGATTTGCCATCGTTTTGTCGGCTCGCGGCCAGGCACACAGCAGTACGACATCACCCCAGCATGTGAACTTCCTGCTGTGAGTGTGACATCAGAGGAAAATGGCTGCCGTCTTGGTGCTCTGTGTGACATTTAAGTGAATGTCTGAATGAATAAGTGAGTTTGGGGTTTGGATTAATGGTCAAGTTGACGAATCTATTTGTTAAACTAATCAACATTATGATGTAATCACTACAAAAGGCGACAGAAACATGGGCACAGACCTGCTGCCTTTGAAGCTCATCCCACAGTGAGGGCAGGTGTAGCGTGCCTCCTGATGCGTCGGCTCCAGCGCTCGTTTGGCAGGCGGCGGCGCCCCGCTGCTCTTGGTGGTGTGCGTCTGCTGGTGGCGGTACAGGCTGGAGGCGTGGCTGTAACACTTCCCGCAGTAGCTGCAGCGGTACTGACGCTCGTCCGGCTGGAAGTCTGCCTGGTCTGAGTCGACGTCGCCGTCCAGCTGACTGCTCCCCGCCTCCACCAACACCTCCTGCTCTTCCTCGGCGTCCTCCTCCTCCTCCTCGTCAGAGTCCGTCTTTATCTCTACGCTCTGCTCCGTCACCTCGCACGGGTACACCTCCTCATAGGGAGCGAAGAAGGCCTCATCTGTCTCGATCTTCAGCTGGTCGGCCGTCAGGTCCGATGGGTCGTCCGAGTCCTTCTTCACGCAGGAGATGGTGAACTTGGAGCCGACCTCGGCCCACTTCACCACGTACTCAATGGGCTGCGTGTCCAGCTCCACTGTGATGAAGTCTGCACCCAGAGCGTCCGACTCCGTCACCGCCAGCTCTGTCTCTGTGTCCTCCATCCTGAACCGAGGAAGGCTACGGGAGGAAGTAGAAGAGGAGCTGCTACAGGCCTGAGGAGGAGGAGGAGGAAATGAGGAAGAGGAGGAGAGGAGGTCAGCATGTGCTGTCCATCACAATGACAGCTGGATGTTGTGTGAATACTGTGTGTATTTACTAAAATACCAAACAATCTGCAGCTTCTTAGTTTCATTTGTGTTTGGACTTTAGACTCACTGCGGTGTTCTAATAATCAATCGGTTCCATATCGATACCTTTGTTCATGTTTTTGTTCTCCTCTCAGTTGAACATCACAAAACTTTTCCTTCTTCTCAAACTCATTTTGTCCAGCAGTTGCAACAAAATGACTTCATATTCAAAAAGCTTTGGCAGCAGAACGTTTGGATGTTTTAAATTGTTGACTGATCTGGAATTCATTTCTCCACTTCATTGAGACAGGAAGTGCATGACAAGCTGAGACTTTGTTTGATCACCACCAACAGTTTCTGATGATGGTGAAAAGATTAGAATTATGAATTGTGTTACATCTGACCAGTGAGCTGCAGACAAGCTCCCTTTGAACAGAATATTAATCGACAAACAGTTCAATAAACTATAAATCAGCCACTTCCTAATTTCATTTTTATATCTTGTTTTCAGTTGTCCTTCTTAAACTGATCCTCTTTGGGTTCTGGATGTCTAAAGACGTCTCCTTGGACTGCTGAACACTCCCAGTTTTCTGATGCTTTACAAACCAATCATTTAATCAGTTGATAAATCTATAATCAAAGGAATTTTCTGTTCACCATCATCAGCCCTGCTAGCTGATTTTACAACCAGAACACCTGATCCAGTGCTTCCCTAGCTTTGGGCCCCACGGGGGGGTCAGAGGACAAGCAGGTGATGTGGAGCATCATATACCAGCAGCTGCACTGCGGAGCCAATATTGATTACTGATCAGATTTATTAGAAAATAATATTTGCTAGAGCTCACTTTAAGAGACCACAGGAAGAATAACAACAACCTGACAAACAGGAAATGAAAATAATCAATGAATTAACTACAATGATTGATTTGAATGAAGAAAACATATCTGAGGTCAGTCTGATGACGCTGGCACGCCCATATGAGGTCAGTACCCAGTGATGTCACAGTAATTAACGAAGACACGTGACCTATGACCTCCTGTCAGCAGAATCACAACATTTCATATCAAAAAAATCTTTCATATGAGCTTCGCGACATGCGTTTTATTTCACTGAAAGCAGAAACACAGATCATCTTCACCAGGCCGCTCTGCGGCACTTCCACTCTATTTTCACCGAACCAAAGAGACACGCCGAACTCCATTCGAAAATCTCTCATTTTTAACGTTTCTCTGTTCGACGGGAGTCCGAGGAGACAGGCGCTCCTTTGCTTGTTAGCGAAATCTTCTCTCACTTTTCACGCTGGTATAAATTAAACAGAACATCCCGCATTTGACTAACACTGAACATCAAACTATACGACAGATTTCCTCATTACTGCCGCGATTACTTCGCTCTGGACATCCCGCGGAGGGCGGCTGCTGGCCGGGCACCCATTATCAAACATGAGATTTCATCCAAATTTGGAGCACATCAGTGGCTTGTCTGAATGCCGAAATTATTGCAAGGCAAATTTGTTACGTCAAATATATTAAATCTTTTTAAAATTATTTTCTAATAATCGTAAAGCGAGGATGTTTTAAATACTGAAGATTTTGAGAGGAGATCCGGGGCTCGGCCGGGCTCAGCGTCACTGATGAGGAAGCAGAGGAGGGATTTCTCTTCCCTCAACGTTAACTGCCAAAATAAAAGCGCAAACCGCGGAACAAACGACGCGAACTGGTCTGAACGTGAAACGTTTCGAGATTCTGTCACTCACCGGGCTTTCGGCGGGGGTACAGCGGTGTAAACGTTAAAATTTTACCGGTGGAGACGGTCACAATAAACAGGAAGCAGAGGACGTGGACACAAAGCATTGTGGGAAAGGATTAAATGGTTGCAAAGAACGGAAGTACAGCAGACTGTCTTTCAAAATAAAAATAATGATTAAAAAAAAAAAAACTTAAATAAAAAATAACTTTCACTCATTCATTTTCTATATTCTTTATCTGTCAGGGTCGAAAAAAATAAACTCTTAATGAATAAAATTAAATCCAAAAATGACAAAAGTGGGAAAAACTATTAGACCGTGTTGAACGTAGTGATGTATGTATAATAATGATGGCAATTTCCTGCTGTCAGAACTGGACAAAATAGAATAATTTTAAGTTTTTATGGTCAGTTTGAATTTAAATCTTTACAGAGTTTATAAAATAAATATTTATTCTTGCGTTGTCCTAATATGCTTTTGAGCCACGAGGTTTTCACCGTTGTTTCTGCAAAGGGAAACACAATTGTGTGAGATAAACACCGCGGGGCCATGAGGGCGGCTCCGGGCCCCTGTGGCCCCTGTGCTCTGACATTAGGTTTATTAATGTGAGGCGAGAGGAGCAGATGGACATGTTGACGAGTCTCCGTCTCCGCAGCCCGAGACAAAGACTTTATTTTGTATTTTGCCAAAGGAAGTAGATTTCAGCTGATTCTTATGAACTTCACAGATTTGTGTCCCAGTCGGTCTGTCTGTCTGTCATCACACATTCTCTGCTGTTTCCTTCTTGACCTTCACGACTTCATCATTATTAGTATTAAATAGTAAGTAAGTGGGAAGTATTCCACGCGACTGTCACACGTGATTCGCTTTGTGAGAGCATCCTGGGCTTCACGTGTGCACCACATTGGTGTCATTTGACTTCAGTCTTCATTGTCTTTGCTGCGGTGTCATCCGGTTTGTAAGTGAATAAATGGAATAAAGTCTTCCGTGGACAACAGGAAACAGAGGTAGACTCTAATGTGCAGGTTTATCGACTTTTCCCTCCACAGCATTAATACTGATCACAGCCTAATATTCGTGTGAATTAAAGTAAATGGATTGTCCGCCAGCGGGGTGAAACATGAGGTCAAAGCTTTGACTTCCTATCTGATCGTCTGGACTGAACGTCAGTGTATTTCTGTCTCTTCTGACGTCCCTGTCTTCTTCTTCTTCTTCTAATGGGCCTCCACAGCGGAGGAGGAGGAGGATTTGAAGGAAAAAGGAGGAGAGCGGTAAATATTCAGGCCTCCTCAGCCGTCTGCTTCTGAATGCAGCACGAAGCGGCTTTGTTACGGGACGTTTGTTACGGGACGTTTGTTACGGGACGTTTGTTACGGTATTTTTCCACATTAGCAGCCCTGATGCGAACATCTGCTGAGACTCCAGCTGGCTGTC
This sequence comes from Scatophagus argus, assembly GCF_020382885.2. NCBI lineage: Eukaryota > Metazoa > Chordata > Actinopteri > Scatophagidae > Scatophagus > Scatophagus argus. The sequence goes on from NC_058502.1 coordinate 188,673, forward strand.
GAGTCACAGCAGAATCCCATCAGCTCGAATCGTGTTCGACACATCCACACCGCCCCGCCTCGTTTTCACGTTTTCACCAAGATCATTTCCAACCTAAGCACTTACGGTTCGACCCGGAACGGTCCCGCTTCTCCCGGTTCGGCCCTCGATGAGAATCGGCGTGGGTTATCTCTGCCGCACCTCTGTCACATCCCAGCCGGAGAACAGCGGCAGCCTGTCGGCTAGCAACCGCTGCTGCGACGTTGGAGCGGAGCGGTGCAGAGCGGCAGGCGACGGACCGTCCGGAGCCTCTCCGGGCTGTGATTGGTTCAGCTGCGGCGCAGCCTGCTCGGTGCATCGGAAGTGATTGGCTGGCGGACTAAAAACCCGAAAACTCTGCCCCCAAATGTCGCAAGCTGTCGTGAAGCCTCGGATACATCCCATGTCTGACAGCGCGGAGACCGACTGGTTTCAAACCAATAAAGTTCGTTGATTGTATTTATATAAGTCATTTTTTTTGTTTTGAATGTGTCCAATGAACATGTACATTTCCAATGAAGAATAAATGAAATGACGAAGACTCTCTCAGGACATGTTGAACTCCGTCGAAAAATCAGGATGTTTCATGTAATTTTGTGTCTTACGAACAACCAATGATCATGCAGGCAGATATTTACAATCCTCAATCCAGCCTTAAAATAATTAACGTATTAGTTAATTAATTACACATTTACTTTTTTGCAGAAACATATAGAGAGGAGTTGTTTTATGAGATGAATTTAATGGACAAACCAGTTTCACATGAATAATGATTTGTGTTCAAAAGTTAAACAAATTGAAGATGTGCTCTGTCATCTCTTTAAAACATTTCTGTCTTTGCCTTTCACCTGATGGGATTGATGATTTGAATCTTTCTCAGGAAGGTTTAAGCAAATCTTTTGGTCATTCTGAAACGGTTAGCTTCTTCTCTGTGAGGTTAAGGGATGTCTGTGAAGTGTGGAGCAGAAACTGGCTGTCTTACAGGGATCATCAATAATAAGTTCACTGATATTGAGGTTTTGAATAGAACTGGAAGCAATAAGTGGTTTCCACTTTCATTCTGTTCATTTATTTTTCTGTATGATGAAACTTTTCTGCCATTTTGTGACTTTTCAGGCATAATCTGAGTGAGAGCTGTTATTCTAGTAACGAACTCTGTTAGGAATGGGCCTTTTTCAATCTCCAGGTGAGCAGTGCACACCTGAAAACAGGTAACCCTGTCGCCTCCACCTTCTGAGGAGACTGAGGTCCTTTGCAGTGTGCAGGCCCCTCCTAAGGACTTTTTATGACTCTGTGGTAGCCTCTGCTATTCACTACGCTGTGGTCTGTTGGGGACCGGGACAGGAAGAGACTGAACAAGCTGGTCAGGAGGGCCAGCTCTGTCCTGGGCTGCCCACTGGACTCTGTGGAGGAGGTGGGTGAGAGGAGGACGTTAGCCAAGCTGACATCCATCATGGACAACACCTCTCACCCTCTGCATCAGACAGTGGAGGCTCTGAGCAGCTCCTTCAGCGGCAGACTGCTACACCCTCAGTGTAGGAAGGAGCTACAGCAGCTCCTTCATTCCCACTGCTGTTAGACTGTACAGCTCAACAGTCTGGTCCTCTTTTCCTCCCTTATGAGGACTTGGATAGAGCTGTATATTGTACTGTGTTTACTTTAAAAAGTGTTGATTTATTATCTCTTTATATTTTTTAAACTGTTTTGCACACTTTTTGTTTTTTGCACTTTTTTTTCTGTTCTTGTGAGCTGCCATGACAAGTGAATTTCCCCACTGCGAGATCAATAAAGTTAAAGTTAGGTTATCACAGCAATCTGCCTTTTCTCCATTAAAGTGAAATCAGACACATCCATTTGTTTTTTATTTTATGTTTTTTTCTGTGCTCACGCTGTGGTTTTCGGCCAGCAGAGGCGCTCAGCTGCAGTGAGGCACAGTTACCAGCAGGTGGCGCACAATGTCGCCACTGCAGCCTCACAGCAGCTCCACACTGACACGCAGTTGCAATGAATGCTGGGAAGTGAAATCTGAACTCTGAAAGGTGTTCGTTTTCTGGAACGTTGCAGTGAAAAAAGAGTTAAAATGTGAGTTTTTAAAACGCAAAGGTTGGTTAAAAAGACAAAAAGAAAAAAGTAAAATATAAACTTAGGAATTTATTCATCTTCTACCTGTGCAAACACAGCTGAGTTCACTCAGTGCTGTGTTGGCCTGATGGCCCTGAAGTGGACAAACACAGCTGCATGAACTCACCCGAGTGTCTACAGGTGGGGGTCTAAGGTCACAGAGCGTGTGCAGTGGGACACCAAACAAGGTGAACACGTGCTGATATAAAACTGATCCACTGACTGAAGTCAGTTCACTGAGACAGGAAACAGAAAAGGCGGCTTCCTCCAATCAGTCTGCTGATCCTTTCCATTGATCATCATATTCATTTGCAGACCATCTGGGAGCTGCAGACTGCAGTCAGAGTGAAGTCACAGAACTGAGACTGGATTGTGATTTTACTCCTCTGGATAGCAAACTGATCAGACTTCAGTGTTTTTACCTGCAGTAGGAAACAGTCTCAGCGTAAACTGTCCTGAGGTTGTTTAAGACTCTCAGACTCTCCGTCACGTGTGGATCATCTGCCTGTGTTAAAGATCTTTGACCCTCATACTCACGTGAACCTGTTTGCCAGCTGCAGGTCAACAGTCGAGAACAGTTGTTTGTTTTAAAGCGATGAAAAACAAAAACAGACCATCTGGGCTCTGGTGAAGGGGCCCTGAGGGGCCTCCTCTGGTCCCTCAGGGCCCCTTCACCAGAGCTACCCAGAAGGCCCCTTCAGTGGTCAGTGCGTATAACGTCTTAAGTGATCAGCTTAAAATCTGAAAAGAAACCAAAGTGGTCTGTGAAGTCTACTACTGCAGAAGTAGAAGGTAACAGAAACTACGGTGTAGTAAATGTACCTCAAATACTGCAGTACTAACTTCCAAGGGTTTTTAAACAGAGATGGCAGTATGTTCAGTGATGTCAGAGTGATGTCACAGCTCTGTCTATCAGCGTCCTCCAGGTGCAGGGTGTGACCTCATCAGCTGCAGTAAACAGGAAGTTTATCAGCGTGTTATCTGTGTGTGTGTCTGTGTGTGTGTGTGTGTGTGTGTGTGTGTGTGTGTGTCTGTGTGTGTGTGTGTGTGTGTGTGTGTGTGTGTGTGTGTGTCTGTGTGTGTGTGTGTGTGTGTGTGTGTCTGTGTGTGTGTGTGTGTGTGCAGGAGAACGAGTGTGGTGGATGACAGAGCCGATTAGTTTCTGCGCTTCACTGACGACTTTATACTTTAGAAGAAAACAGAAAACATTTCAGCCATCTGCTGACTTCCTGAGCCACACGACTGACGTGGACTCATTCCTGCACTTGTCAGTCCAACTGGTTTCATGAACTTCCTGTTTGTTTCCAGTAAACAGAGTTTGTTCAGTCCAACCAACAGTCCAAAGCTCAACATTATTACAAACACATTCAGAGGAAAAGCAGCAAAGCTTCACATCCAGCACATGTTTTTACAGGAGAAAACACTGAACACATCAATCCTCTTCCTCACATGTAAAGCCCTGAACGGTCAGGCACCATCCTATCTTAAAGAGTTAATAGTACCCTATTATCCCACCAGAACTTTGCGTTCCCAAAATGCAGGGCTACTTGTGGTTCCTAGAGTCCTCAAAAGTAGATCAGGAACAGATCCTTTAGTTATCAAGCTCCTCGACTATGGTACCATCTTCCGGTTTCCGGGAGGCGGACACCCTGTCCACATTTAAGAGTAGACCACAAACTTTCCTTTTTGATAAAGCTTATAGTTAGGGCTGGCCTAGACCGGTCTCTAGTTATGCTGCTATAGGCTTAGGCTGATCTCCCATGATGCACTGAGCTTCTCTCTCCTCCTCTAACTCTCCTTCTGCACACATTTATGTCCCATTAATGCAGGTTACCAACTCAGCTTCTTCCCTGGAGTCCTTGTGCTTTCTGGTCTCTCAGGTCCTCGTGGATCGTGGTTGGACCTCGTGCTGTCGTCCTGCTCGAAACTCACTGCGATTACTACTGTTTATAATCTATTTTAATTCTGTTACTACTCTGTACAGCTACTACCATTATTACTGTCACTAATACTGCTATCATAATCACCACAGTACCTTCTGTACACTTCATCATCATTTACTGTCCTAATACTTCTGATATTATTGCTGCTACTATGCCTCTCTGTTTGTGAGCTCCTTCTCGCACCCCCCCCCCATCAATACAGCTGATCAGTTATTGATTAATTGCCTTTAGCTGTGCGAACTGCTGGGGAGTTTAAATTATAAACTCTTCACAAGTTAGTGTGTATAAATCTTTGTAAAGTAACTGAAGCTGCCATAGAAAGGTAGTGAAGTAAAAGTACAACATGAACCTCTGAGATTACTTGAGTAAATGTACTTCATTACTTCTCCACCGCTGAATGATGTCACACAGTGATGATGTCAGCATGTTTTTATTACTGTAGAGAATCACAGCAGGAAAAGAGAAATGATGACATCGCAGCTCAATGTGAAGCCGTCCAACCCCACCCCCAAAAAACACCCAAAGCTTCAATAAAAAGCACCAATCACTGCTGACTGCAGAGTCAGGTGGCCCACCTGCTAACAGACTGCTGGCTGCTTCCACCTAAGGCATTCTGGGAAACAAAGTTGTTTCACCTTTTGATTGTTTATATTTAACAAATCTGTTTCTGCCCTAAACTGAGTCTTTCAGGTGACTGATGACACGTGATGAGCACCACCAAGCCTCACATTAGAAGGCAGGAGTTTCCTCACAGATCTCAAGAAGTGATGCAAGCAGCCTGCAGTCGGCACAGGAAGTAGACCTGTGTAGTGCAACAGTTCCACAGGAAAATCCAAAACAATAAAAGGAATATTCCACCAAATGGCAGATTCTGTTAAATGAAGAAATTAAATCATGAAAACAGCTTTGTTAAAATAAGCTCAATTAAAATAAAGGCTGGTTTATATCTTTAACTCTGCTACTGTTCTCTACCCTGTCCCCTCAGACTCCGCCCCCCTCCTGTCAGGATCAGCTGAAGAAATGCATCCTGGGAACTGGGCCGCCACAATAATGTACATTGATTCATCTGCAAATTATTGTCTCCACAAAAATCGATCAATAGTTTCTTTGTGAACATGTCAGATGATGACAACACTCAAGTCCAATTGAAAGTTTCATAAGACAAAATAAATCAGTAGGACCTTAAATGAAGACGTTCTGATCAGGGACAGTTTGATTTTTCTGCTTGAAAAAAATAAATTCATCTAATTTCTGTTTGTTTCTGCTGAAATCTTCAATTTGACGCTAAAGATCCAACTTCTCCTGAGCTCTAAACTGCATCACCGTCGTCATGACAACTCAGATGAAGACCGTGAGACACAGATGAAAGCCCAACAGAATTGTTGTTGTTTTTTTTTTTTTACAGTTCAGGGTATTGATCAATGGGTTCTTGATCCTGATTGGAGGAGAGCCCGGTGATGTCACAGGAGGAAGGCGCCGGTGATAGTTAGATTGTTGTAATCATGTGCGCTGATCAGCGATAAAGTGACTCCCAGAAAAGAGAAGAAGAAGACGACAACACATCAATCACCGTCATCGTCACATCTGGAAGGACAAAAGAGGAAATGTTTATCAAACATCCTTCACCTCCATAATGCCTCACCTGTGCGCAGGTGATCCTGTTCAAAAGGCATTAATAACAAACTGGCGACACAATGCTTTACTCACCTGTTCGGGGGTCTTGTGCAGCCATTTTTCTTTGTCTCCGTACACCTTCATACAGGAGAACAGATCACAGACAGTGGACAACGCCAAGCGCTCCTACAAACAGGAAACAGGAAGTAAACCAAACAGCTGAGAGGAACCTGACATTGGCTGGCTGCTCTGTATCGGTTTTGTGGCCCTGTTACCTGAGCCTGACTCCTCTTCTTCAGCAACCATTTGTCCTCCTCTGCTGAAGGCTGAGCTCCTGACCCCTGAGCAGGAGGGGACGTCTGGCCTGGAAGGACCCAGAGCTCTGGATCCAGAGGGCGCTGGAACAGAGAGGAGGAGAAGGCGGAGGAGAAAGGCTTGAACTGGGATCTGTGCTCCTCCCCAGGAGCCACCCAGTCGGAAAGGGAGGAGCTGAGAGCCTGCAAAGGAGTCTTGCAGGAGAAGGGTGTGTTGTTGGGGTGGAGCCAGGCCTCCAGGATGGCCTGAACCTGAGGAGAAAAAACTTCCCGTCACAAACCAAACTAAACAGCCAACATTTGCTGGATTTTTCTTCTGTGATAATTATGTTCCTCAGATAGCTGCAAATCACCACAAACCAGAGACCAGATTTCATGATTAGCTGATTCACCTTCTGTTCCTGCTCTCTGTGGGGGGGAGGGGCGTTCTTGGCAGTGGGCGGGGTGTTTTTGTCGGTGGGCGGGGTGTTCTTGGCTACAGGGACTCCGTTCTTGTCTCGTCCGTCCTGTCGGAGCAGCCAGAGGCTCAGAGCTTCTCTCCCACAGTTCTCCTCGCAGATGCAGTCAGAGTAGGTGGAGCAGACCTCGTTGGCCCTGCAGGTCTGCTGCAGCGGCACCACCTGCTGCAGCCACGCCTCCAGGGCCGCTGCTGGGGCCACTGGGAGGGCAGGGGTGGTCGGGGACTTCAGGCACTTGAGCTGGCCCAGGTTCTCAATCTCCACAGCCTTGCTGGTCTGGCAGCAGGCAGAGCAGTCGGCGGGGGGGCGGCTCGATCCCACCAGCCAATCACTGGACGACCAGCTGTCCTCAAATGGCTTCAAAACCTGCCGCCACCGCTCAGCATCTGTCATGGTCTTCGTGGCAGCGGTGGGTGGGGTGATGAGCCAGTCGCTCAGCTCATCCTCCTCCTCCTCCTCCTCCTCCTCTTCAGGAGAGACGGCAAACTCGGATTCATCGATCTTCTCGATGGAGAAGGAGGAGCTGCAGCTGCTGCTGGTCCTCTTCCTGCTGATGGTGATGTCGTCCTGGAGGAGCCACGCCTCCAGGTCCCTGAGCTGACCCCAGTCCCGCAGGAAGTCCATCGAGGTCAGGACGGGACAGGAAGTCTGAGAAAAACACACAGGAGGCAACATATGGAGCAAATTCAAATGTGACAACAACTCCAGATAATCATTATTGTGAAGTCACTTCCTGTCCATGGCATCACGGCTCAGCTGATGTTTTACATATTTACAGTTCAATTCAATTCAATTCAGTTTATTTATATAGCGCCAATTCACAACAAAAGTTATCTCATGACACTTTCCAATTTGAGCAGGTCCAGACCAAACTCTGTAATTAAATTGTAAATAGAGAGAGCCCAACATTCCCCCTTGAGCAAGCACTTGGGGACAGTGGAGAGGAAAAACTGCCTTTTAGAGGGCAGAAACCTCAGAGCAGACCCCGGCTCAAGATGGGCGGCCATCTGCCTTGACCGGTTGGGTTGAGAGAGAGAGAGAGAGAGAGAGAGAGAGAGAGAGCGAGAGCGAGCGCAAGGGAGAGAGGCAGAGGGGGTGGGGTGTGAGAGAAGGAGCACACAAGCAGAGATGCATAGCAGCAGTAATAATACCAGAAGTATCGGAATGTAGATAATGATAATGAAGTATACAGAAGGTATTATGGTGATTTTGATAACAATAGTAGTAACAATAAGAGAGGAAGAAAGAGCTCAGTGCGTCATGGGAGGGCCCCCGGCAGTCTAAGCCTATAGCAGCATAACTAGAGACCAGCCTAAACCAGCCCTAACTATAAGCTTTATCAAAGAGGAAAGTTTTTAGTCTACTCTTAAATACAGAGAGGGTGTCCGCCTCCCGGACCGAAACCGGAAGATGGTTCCATAGTAGAGGAGCTTGATAACTAAAGGCTCTGTTCCTGATTTACTTTTGAGGACTCTAGGAACCACAAGTAGTCCTGCATTTTGGGAACGCAAAGTTCTGGTGGGATAATAGGGAACTATTAACTCTTTAAGATAGGATGGTGCCTGACCGTTCAGGGCTTTACATGTGAGGAGGAGAATTTTAAAATCTATCCTGGATTTTACAGGTAGGCAATGAAGAGAAGCCAGAACAGGAGAAATATGATCTCTCATGCTGGTTCTTGTCAGTAGTCGTGCTGCAGCGTTCTGGATTAGCTGGAGAGTCTTAATGGATTTATTGGGGCAGCCTGATAGAAGGGAGTTACAGTAATCCAGTCTAGAGGTAATGAATGCATGCAGTTAAACGTTAACCATGACCGCGCAGAGTTCAAATTTGTCTCCGGTCCAGTAAGTTAATTCTTTGTTTGATCATCACATCACAGTGACCTGAATCTCTCTGGGTTCTGCTGTGCCGGTCAGAAAGAAGACGTCTCACAGTCCTGTTTCTCACCTTGCTCTCCTTGTGAGACATGAGCCAGTCATGAGGGTTCTTGCTGGACTGGTAACCAACAGGAGTGCGGCTGGCTGAAGGAGCTCCCAGTAACCAGTCGCCCAGAGCTTCGGCCTCCATCTGCTGCCGACACACAGTCACAGAAACACATGAAAGCTGCTCTGGAGTCTGGTCCTCCAATCAACCAACCAATCAGTCAATCAATCGGTTGGACTGTAGAAATGTATCAGAGGGCTGTCAATAAAGCAGAACTGAGCACCAAATCTGCAGTTGGTCCGCTGACGTTTTGTGTCCTGAATGTTCAGCTGTGAGAAACATAAACACAACAGGTGAGTTCATCTACCTGTTGGCTGTGGTTACCTGCATCTTGGCAGTGATTGGACAACTCTGCGCCTGACTGGCCTGGTGGGTGGGGCTCTGAGAGGACACCCCCCCCACAGGCTGCAAACAGGAAGAAGAGAAAACACTTGATCAGCATCACATCCTCAGACACCACAGCTGTGTGTGTGTGTGTGTGTGTGTGTGTGTTACCTGAGCTGTAATGCTGCCAAACGAGGTGATGGCCTGCCTCAGAGAGCGAGTGTCGGCGTGGAAGCTCATCTCAGGTGTTTCCTCAGGTGTTAGACTGAGAGAAGCCAACCTGCACATGCAGGTAGAGAAAACAAACACACACAGCTATTAGAGCACTCACCTTCATCCTCCTCCTCACCCATCATGGACTCCATCTCATCACATCAAATATCTGATGCTCAGTCAGTCCATCTGTCCTCGGCTGTCACAGCCTGCTCTTACAGTTTGGGTTTTTCCCTTTAAAGTGTCTGAACCTTTTTTTTCCCCCCCATCACTGACTGATTGAGTGTGTGTGTGTGTGGGCCTACTTCTCCATGCAGCTGGTCAGCTGGTTGCTCAGGTCGTTGCTGCTGTTGGAATTCTGCAGCTGATGGCCAATCACATCAAACTGACCTCGAAGCTGAGACACAGACAGGGCACAGACAGAAACCTTTCAGTTCAGACTGCAGTGTGCCTGTAGCACCGAGCGTCCGACCACTTCATCGTCTTATCGATTTGTTTAAAGGTGCAGTATGTAAGGTCGTCAGCAGACGGTGAAGAAATCGTGCGCTGACGCTCAGTGTGTTGTGTGGCACAGACTTCTACTGATCGTTAGCCGGCTGACCAACCCCTCCCCTCAGGCAGGCGGCTGAGGAGCATCCGGAGCAAGACCACCAGGCTCAGAAACAGCTTCTTCCCCGAAGCTGTCAGACTGCTGAACTCCAGCCATGCCCTGTAGTCCCCACCCCCCGTCCCCCCATACCCATACACACACACACACCCCTGACACCCCCCTCCCCACGCACTACAAACACTTTATCCTACAAGTGCAATACACAAGTGCAACATTAAGGACTACTTTCTGGACTACCTCATACTTGCACACACTTGCACATGCATACTTAGGCTGCTATATGTTAAAACCGGCTTCTTATTTAAGGTTTAGCTTATTTAAATGTCTAGTTTTATATTCTTTTCATATTCTATTTTCTGTTTAGCTTATATTCTATGTTACCTCGTACTTTATATTTTTATAGTCCACTTACTGCTCCCGGGACCTGAGTCCTAATTTCGTACCATAAACATGTGAATGTGAGCTGGTATGACAATAAAGTTCCTTGAATCCTTTAAACCACTTTGTGCCTCCTGAGGTGACGGTCCGATAGTGAAGCTCAGACGTCTGGAGGTTGACAACCTCCCTCTCGCTCCTGTCTGGACTCGCCTGAACCTGCTGCGTTCTCTTCTCCTCAGGGTCACAGTCCTCATCACAGCTGCACAAAATCACCTCTGTACTGTATCCTCTGTCATCAGACTGTCCTCTCTGGCAGTCTTAGACGCTATGTTTGGACCCTGCTGAGCCTGGTTCTATTGCCCACTCGATTGGCTCTGGTATTCCCTGCTGGTCCCGCCTACTGGCCTGAGAACCTCCTCCCTCCTGTTGTAGGGAGCTGCCCTGCTATAGATGTAAACACCACCCCGGAGCTAACAGAACAGCTAGCTGCACAGCTAACTGGGCTAATAAGCTAACAGCAGCTCCAGTTAGCGACAGTTAGCTGGTGAAATGCTGCCCCTACTGTTTGGAGCGTGAACTCAACAGGTGGCCAATTCTTACATACTGCACATTTAAATAATAAAGTTTCAGACTGCTTTATTGATCAGCTTGATTGTTCAGTTTGTTGGACATGACATTTAACAGCTTTGACTTTTATTAAGGTCAAGAAAAACAGGTTTCTGTTTGGGGAAGAGTGCCAGTGACCAGTATAAGCAGTGAAGAGCAAGCAGTTACCCAGTGCAGCTGGTGCAGCTGCTGCTGCAGAGTTTCAGTCTTCAGCTGTTCGAGCAGCTCGATCTGACCGAGCAGCCAAACCTCCCTGCAGCGTAGCGCCTCCTGCTGGCGACTCACGCAGCTCTGCAGCTCCGCACGCACCTGAGACACACAGGTGAGACATGCCTGTGAGACAAACAGACAGACGCCCTATTCCTCTGTCAAAAGTATACCAACAGTTTGCTGTGGACAAAATGAGACATGTGGACACATCAGCTTCTTCACTGTACCCCCCCCCCCCCCCCACCACACCGCCAGGTTTACCTGTACCTGCAGAGTAGAACACAGAACACAGCAGAACACGGCAGAAGCAGCTGTTCTCAGATGTCGGTGATATGAAGTCGTGTCCGTCTTCACTCTTATGGACTGACTCTACCACACTCTGTCCAGTCTTTATATGCTCACTCCACCTCCACTCACAGTAAACACACACATATAACCTCACGTGTTGATGGCTAATTTAGTCTGGGTTACCACGGTGACCACAGGTGCAGGGCTGAACAACACACACACACACACACACAGTGAGTCAGCAGTGGTGAAGCAGGCCCGTGTGATGTGGCCTGACTGGACAGTGGGCTGATGAAGGCCACTGATTGGTCAGACAGCTTCATGTTTTTATGAGCTGCTGATTGGTGAACCATCTGAACAGCGAATCAGAGTGCAGCAGCTTCATACAGACAGTCGTCACCAGTTCGTTAACTGTTCATACATCAGGCACAAAGACATTTAGCTGATTGACTATTGAAATCACAGGTTTAGCTCAGGTCAGGTTCCTGTCATGCGTCTCATCTTGTTCTGGCATAACATTGACACTGCCCCATCACTCAGTACGAATCAACTAACTGTGTGACGCTGCTGATCTGAACGTTAGCTCAATCTTAACTCAGTGTTAGCTGATGGCAAAACAGCAGCAGGCTGAAGTCAAACACTCTTTCTCATCAAGAACACCAAACAGAGAGGTAGACAGACAGGTAGACAGACAGACAGATGAGGAGGATGAACATCCTGACCTCTCTGGTGTTTTCCTTCAGCTGCTGCTCAGCCTTCATCACTTTGTTGATGGCGTCCTCCAGCTGATCCTGGGCCTGCCGGCATTGCTTCAGCCCGCTCACTGCTGCCTCTGCCCCTGACATCCTGAACAGGAAACAGGAAACAGGCAGGACACAGTGTCAAAATGAAACAGGTTTAACAGGATCTGGACTGAAGCAGCTTCCACTGTGTGGAACTCTGTGGAAGAAACTGGGATGATCAGCTCAGTGTGATGTCACTAATCAGCTGATCAGTCTGGTGGTTAACTTCAACCAGCAGCTCAGAACTCAGTTATGAGAGTGTGAATCCTCTCATGTTTACATGCAATGAAACTGACCTTTAAATGAGCTGTGTGCGTGTGTGTGTGTTCATGAAACCAACTTCCTCTTCTGTTTTCTTCACCAGCGCAGCTCTCACCTCATGCTCTACTTTCTCCTTGTTTTTAACACTGTTATTGGTTTTATGATCACTTTCCACTTTAAGATATGTATCAATGCAATAACATTATTAATATAAGAAAACATTTACCGTTCATTGGGTCCAAGACTAAAGAGCAACATCAGGTCATGTAACTCACTTTCTGACTGAAAAATCACATTCCCAGTATAAATCTGTTAGTGAAGAACATCATAAATGGTCTCAGTTTCTCAGAGCAAAAAACCGAGTCTCATCCGACAGCAGCAGATAGTTCATTGATAAACTGATCAGCTCATTGATCGGTTTGATGTGTTTTGTCTCTGTCCGACGTTCCCGTTGGCTGCTCAGCTCTGCGTATGTCCTCTCAGCTGGTTCATAACAAGAGACCAGCCGACAGGTGAGTGACACACAGGTGAGTCCTTGCTGCAGCTTTGATTTGTCTTCATTCTTCTGCTCACACTGAGGCTGACTCAGCTGACTGCAGATCAGTGTTTCTTTCAGCCTGTTGTGTTGTGGGCAAGACCTCAGCTGACATTCATGGTGTTTGTGAACATAGCTGCATTGTACTCTGTGACTGGTCAGAGGGCTGCTTGGTCCCCAAGATCCACTGGGATTAGAGCGGTCAAACCACTAAACTATTTTCTGACACAGCAGGACAACAGTCCTCACAAAGACAGAAATATCCGAAACACTCCAGAGACTCAGAGACAGCTGTAAATCTGCAGTACTTCAAAACACAGACGAACACTTCAACACATGGACAAGGCCTGACAGAGTTGGAGTACTTCCAGGCTCAGTGGAGTACTTTCAGATACTATGATGTACCTCCACTGTGGCGGAGTATTTTAACACAAGCGTTATGAAGCTCACCCAGCCAATGACACAATCCAGATGTGAGGTCACTGACATCCTGTAAGCAGCTCGGATAAAAACTGATCAAACTTATTGAATCCCTTGTCACATGACTGTTGTTGAGTTGGGAGTGGGTGTGGCCTCAGGGTGCGCCGTTGCTTCAGTATCAGCTGTTAGCAGCTAGCCGGCAGCTGAACGCGCCGCTGATAAGAAACACACAGAGTTTTGTTACCGTCCACACACTGTGTGAGGTCACATCTGCATCGTCTATTTCTACTATTGATTCCCTTACTGAGTCATTGATGATGACAAGGTGACATGGTGTTCGACCAACAGTTCAAAACAAACGGAGGTTCAGTTCAGTGAGACAGAAAACCTGAAAACATCCACATCTTAGGAACTGATGGATTAACAAAGCAGCTGTCCAGTTTTCTGTCGCTCTACTAAATATTTCCTCTCTTCTGTAGGACAGTGAAGGTTGTTAAAATATAGTTTGATTGTTATTAGAAACAGAACAGAAACACCCTAACAAATCCACGTTTAACGAGTGAAGTAATCACTTCACATCTGAATCTTCCCTTGAAACACTGACAGGTCGAAACATTTCTCTAATTAAATGTAAAAACATGACAGGTTTTCTCTGTTTGTCTCTGCATGATTTGTAAATAAAGTTCTAAAGCCTCATCAGCAAAATGCATCTCTGCGTGGAACTTCTTACGACTGGCGACTATCAGCAGGATGGTTCTCCCTTGTGAGTCGGGTCCTGCTCAGGGTTTCTTCCTGTTAAAAGGGAGTTTTTCCCTGCCACTGTCTGCTTGCTCGGGGGTTCAGGCTCTGGGTTTCTGTAGAGCACCTAGAGACAATTTTGATTGTATAAGCTGCTATATAAATAAAACTGAATTGAATTGAATTGAACTATGTGTCACAAACATTTTTACTGTGTCTGTAGGATAATGTGGGTGATGTGGACAAAAGGTGTCCTTCAGGCAGGAGGTTACGGTCCATTCGGACCAAAACCTCACGCCACAACAACAGCTTCTTCCCCTGTGCTGTTGGACTGTTGAACACCAACTGACTAACATGCTGCCCTGCACTTTAGTAACTGATTTTTGCTCATGTCATGATCCACCTGCTGTTCATTTGCACCGTTTACCTCACCCACTTGCACTATACTCCACCCACTACCTCACTTTTGGAATACCTTCAGAAACATATTTATTTTACTTATCTTATTTTATGTGTTACCTTATTCTATTTTATTTTATTCTTCTACTATATGTTACTTGTTACGTTCTATGTATGCACCAATCACCAAGACAAATTCCTAGTAATGTGAAACCTCTTCACTTACAATGGCAATAAAGTCTTTCTGATTCTGATTCTGATTCAGTGGGACACATGAAAACAGACGACAAACTGGCACTACACAATCCTGCTTTATCTAACAGCCATGACTCAGGAAGAGTTTAACCGATGAAAACTGATTCTGTGTCAGCTGAAGAAAGACTAAAATATTTTAAACATAACCTCAAAGTTATATTTAGACCTGTCAGTGTTTTTAAGAAACAGCTGTCAACCTCTGGAAGATATTAAAAGTCCAAACTACACATCTGATGATGACTTTATTATACACTATACAAAATGCCTTCAGTTAAACATTTTGTCTGTAATGTTTTCTTTTACATATGTTGTTAGGGTGGTCATTTACATGACAGATTAATGGGTACATTACAGATCAGAGCGATTCAGTCATATTTTGGTCTCCAAACAGTGGCAAACAAACAGCCCTTAAAATTTAGTTTAGTTAAGTTAGAGTCTTCAGATGTTTTTTGTGTCTGGCCAGCAGATGTTCAGCTTGTAAAAGAAATGTTATTGTGTGGGTGTGTGTGTATTTATATGTATATTTAAATTCCAGAGGATTAACTTCTTGATTGACTGACTCAGCAACAATAACAAAGGATTACTGATTACAATGATTACTGCTCAATAATGCATTAAATCCATTTTCACTCTCAGTGTCAACAAATGTGTGCAGGGCTGCAGACACTGCTGCTAGTTACTATGAAAGCAGTGTGAATGTTAATTTAAATCTTTAACAGTGGGGAAGATACTTGCGAGGTATTTGTACTGTATTTGAGAGCAGTTATTTACTTATTAAATATTTAATTTACCTGACGGCTAAAACTACTCGTTTCCAAATTCTGCTCGCGTTTAACCCAAATGATGTGCTGTTTCAGACTGAACTACCGAAGTGCATGTGAAGCAAACAGCTTCACAGCTGACCCCATCAGGGCCGATTCTCTGCACAGCAAATACTTTTACGTTGGACACTGAAGTTTCCTAATAATCAGCTTTTTTCCTTTTAGATATTATTTTGATTTTCACTCCACCTCTCACCGACTGCACGGCTGCTGCCGCTTTAAGTAACATCAGATCAGTAGCTAACACAGCCGCGTCAGAGCTAACCGGCCAGCAGCTAAAATGGCGAAGACAGCCGGAAAATGTTTCTTTATCATACCTCATGTTGGTGACTCGGTGAAGACGAAACACCACACAGAGGTTCCGAAAACACAACGCGTCCTCACTTCCGACTTCAGCCGATAACGGTGATCTAAAAACAGCTAATATTAAGTTTCTGTCTCTTGCGGTCGGAGCTCACAGGAAGGAGGAAACGACACTCTGACGGTCCGCCATCACTGCCTGCCGGCTGGCACGTACACACGCTCACATCGCGGGGAGGGCACCGCAAGGGGGAGAACCCCGTGAAGTGTGGTCATAGTCTGCCATTAACAGCGCTATTACCTCCAGTAGTGATTAACTGAGATGTGACAAGGGCCAGTGTGCACAGAAGATAACTCACTTTCATATTAACATTGAGCAAACGTGACATGCAGCTGGCTCAGTTCAGCTCGCCAAACTCCATACAAAAACACTTCATGTTTATTTTTGTCAGGGCTGTTCGACAGCGTGCTCAGCTGACAGAACAACTTCACATCTTAACTAACCCGTAAAGGTCTCCTTATAAACTCGGTTTAGAGACAACCCAACCAGCAACTCTTTATTTGAATAAAAAATCTACTTTTGTAGTCGGAGCCCAACGCGCACTCTCTCTGTGCGCTGAAGGAAGGGGACTGGGAATGGCAGAGAAATCACATCTAATGGTCGACATCTTGTTACAGATGATATTTATCGGCGAGGTATAAAAATGCCGAGTTACAGAGTGGATCCTAGTACTTTGTAAAACAATTAAAAATTAATGCTGTGTCGAGTAAAATCATGCCGATGAGCGTGGGGCTAAAAAAATCAGATATTTTATGGTGCGAGTTTGGTTTTAAATATTAAGTTTAAGCATCAGTTCAAAATCAACAAAAAAACCTAACAAATACCGGGATGTGACGATTAAACCATTTAAAAGAACTAAAAACTTCTACATATCATTTTATAATGGTTTTATTATCTTAAGTTTTGTCACCAACTGGAGGCCACGGTGTGTTTTTAGCTAACAACGTTAGCTATGTTAATTCTGCGCGTTCTTGATTTTAGCTATCGACAATCCGACAACGCTAACGATGCGTTATCCTTTGAAGCCAATATTAACAGCTCTTTTTCCAAAGCTGAGAATGTAACTCCTTTATAACTGTCAGCGTTAGCAGCTATCCTAGCTTATACTCATATTAGCCTTTATGGCAGGAGACACAGCCAGGAGGTCAGCTTAGCTAACTGCGTTGTTAGCCGGGTTTAAAGAGAAAAGAATCGTTTTCTGAGCCGTTGAGGGTTAAACTCACCTTGTGCCTTTGTTGTGGACTCTTGACTTCGATGTCATAAATAATCCAAGTGTGTTCAGACACACATTAAAATGAAAAAAAAAAACCCCTCAGTTACAAGCCGGTGTTTCCCATCAGCTGGTACCCAAAGTCACGATCACGTCAAGGGGGAAAAATATATATTTATATATCTATATATACACACGGGGGTGGAGAAATCTCGCGAGAATTTACAACATCAGACTCAAACATGCAATGAGACTGCCCTCTCCCGGTGAAGATGAGTATAACACCCATCCATCCATTTTCTGACCCACTTTGTCCGTGAAAGGTGGGGTAGTGGTTGGAGCTGAAAGTATTTTCACTTCAATGCAACACTAAAGTAGTATTTATGTAGTGAAAGTATACTACATACTGTAATTTATACTCTACTACATTTACTGTTATCACAAACATATGCCAAGAGGTAACTAGTAGAGCTCAGAAGCTGTTGAACCACTGATGCACCTAAAACAGCAAAAGTAGCTAATAATAATTATTATTATTTACCAGAGAGATTAGAGAAAAAAACTCAAACTTATGCAAAAACAAAACTTTACAAATTATGTTGATTCTGCTCCTGTGTGTGTTCACTGCATGCACTGTGTTGTGTTGCATGTGTGCTCAACCAGTGACAGGTTAAATACAGAGAAGAGTTTTGGTGTATGTAAAAAATATACAGATAAAGCTTGAAGCTGAAATTGAAGCCGATTGATCATCCCACGAACCCTCAGATACAGAGGGGCCCTGGTACAGTTTGCTGAGTTTGTACTTTTTACTTCGAAATGAGTAATTTTTTTTGAATACATGATAAGGATTTTAAAACTCCCATAAAAACAATCAACAGAATTAATAATCTTAGTGACTTGGGAACATAAAAGGAAATATTTGTCAATATTTCATTATCGATAAGATGTTTATCGGGAAATAACCAACACATAGGCTTTTCAAGCAAATACTTGAAGCAAAATTATTATGGAGAGGAGTGAAACATCTTTTCTCAGTTTTATTTTTTAGGAATATTAGATTCTGCTGCTTGGAATATGAATATGGAATATTTTAATGCAGCATTGTTTTAACGTACAATGTATGAATAAAAATGAAGGTTTATTCTTCCATGTTTTTCTGAGAATAAAACCAGATTAATTAATGTTTCTCATAGATTTTTAGCACAGAGATAATCATTGAAATAAAGAAATAGGTGGACAGTAGAGCAAAAACGAAAATCTCGCGACATTTTTTGGCCCCAGTCTTCGTGACGCCATCACGTTGACTGCGTGCATCACAGGGAGGCGGAGTCAGGGCGGAGGGTCTGGTGTTGTAGTTTCATGACCAAAACATCGGATTTTTAATTATTTGTGTGGAGATTAAACTCCGTCAGTCTATTGAGGGAACGTTCACACGGTCACCGACCCGGGACAAACACGGTAAACTGCCAGCTGAACTGCCGCGGTGGGGAAAATGTCAGCGGGCTCCGGGAACAGAAACACGAACACGGAACCGTGGGGAAGCTTCGATGATAACCTCATCCAGGTGAGCTAACATGCTAACTAACCAGCTGCTAACGGGAGAACAGGTGAACGTGCTGACCAGGAAGGATGAGCTGACTTCCTGACAGGGTAGCTAATCGTGTTGACTAGCGAAAAGATAACCGACCAAACTGACTAACAACCAGGCTAACTTGTTAACTTGTTAACCTGTTATTCAACATGCCAACCCCACAAGCTAACGAGCAGGCTTCCGTAGAGTATCCGCCAAAACCCAGTTACTGCTCTGACAGGCAGCTGCGCAGGTGTACAGACACCTCAGTGACGTCACGGCAAGTGGTGGAAGAACTCACATCTTTCGCTTCTTACACTGTAAGAAGACCTCACTAAAGAAGTCCTGCTTTCAAATCCCACGTCACTGAAAGAACAGAAGTACTACCAGCTTCATGTAGTAAAAGTACAGAACTCTGATAAAGTCAGCTTTCCTCTGTGGACAGAAGTCCAGTCCGAGCGGAACACCAAATCCCCATCCTGTGTGCTGTAAATGTCTGGTCCATATGACTCGTGTTAACCCTGTGTGTCCCTCCTGTGCTCAGGGCGGCGGCGCAGCGGTCATCGACATGGAGAACATGGACGACACGTCGGGCTCCAGCTTCGAGGACATGGGAGAGATGCACCAGAGGATGAAGGAGGAGGAGGAGGTGGCCGCTGAGGCCGCCGCCACTGAGGACGATAACGGCGAGGACGGAGAGTTTCTGGGCATGAAGGGGTTAAAGGGACAGCTGGGCCGACAGGTGGCTGATGAGGTGAGACAGATGTGAGGTCAGAGGTTCAGGTTCCTGTCAGCAACATGCAGACGCTCACAGGGTTATCAGTAGTCCTGATGTTGGCCCACAGTCCCAGCTAACAGTACAGCACTGCTGCACTGGGTAACTGGACTGGTTTTGGACTTGTTATCTAACTCTGACTCGGGGCTGCCTGTGCACTCTCATCCGGATGAAAATCTGAATTCTTAATGGTTTTAATTTTTTACAGTGATATAATACAATCTTAGCGACAGATCAGAAACTGAACGGGTCCGTTTTCTTCAACGGCTAAAACAGAAAAGTCAACACTGAACATTCTTACTGTCCGCCGCTTTCATCAGTGTACAAACGTATTAAATGTACCGCACATCAAATGCATCCCAGTGTCAACTGGACAGCATCAGTGTCCTCTGGTGCTCCATCCTGGTCTGAACCCGGTGTAGACATGTGCTCGCTGGAGTTCAGATAGCTGAAATACAAACACTGAGGCTGAAGTGGCCGTCAGGTGGGAGGAGGTGAAGTGTGTTGAAAGGTCAGGAAGTGATGACTGCAGCTGAAGTGAAACCTGTGGAAACTGAGAGCAGATGAACAGTAGGAGTTGTTAGAAGAGCTGAAGATGTTTTTGTTGTTCAAAGGTAAAACCTGACACTGGAAAGCTTTCAAGTGTTTTGATTGGTGGATCAGTTTGTCTCTTAACCTGTGTGATGCATTCAGGTGTGGCAGGCGGGCAAGCGTCAGGCCTCCAGAGCCTTCAACTTGTATGCCAACATTGACATCCTAAGGCCATACTTTGATGTGGAGCCTGTGCAGGTCCGCAGCAGGTAGAGCCTTCCACTTCCTGTTTCCTGTCCATTCTTTCCTGTTTCTTACTCAGTCTGATGCTCACTGTTGCTAACTTTCTCCTCTCAGGCTGATTGAGTCCATGATACCTGTTCGTATGATCAACTTCCCACAGGTACATGTTACTACTTCCTGTGTCTTTCCACATTTAGCATGACACACCTGCAAGACTGAAGCTCTGATCCAAGATCAGCAGATTAGATCAATTAAACCATTAGGGTTTAAATCAGTCTGTCATCAGGTTCACATTCAGTCTCAGATTCAGCACTCTGATAGCTTGTACTTCCTGTGTGTAGAAGATTGCAGGTGAGTTGTACGGTCCTCTGATGCTGGTCTTCACTCTGGTGGCGATCCTGCTGCATGGCATGAAGACATCAGGAACCGTCATTGTAAGAGCACACACACACACACGCCCAGATAGACTTGAAAATAAAAACAACGTGATGCTACTAATGTGTGTGTGTGTGTGTGTGCTACAGAGGGAGGGG
This sequence comes from Scatophagus argus, assembly GCF_020382885.2. Lineage (NCBI taxonomy): Eukaryota > Metazoa > Chordata > Actinopteri > Scatophagidae > Scatophagus > Scatophagus argus. The sequence continues at coordinate 209,187 of NC_058502.1, forward strand.
ACTCTGATGGGAACAGCCATAGGAACATGTTTTGGTTACTGGCTCAGCGTTTCCTCCTTCATCTACTTCCTGGCGTACCTTGTCAACGCTCAGATCACCATGCTGCAGATGCTCTCCCTGCTGGTCAGTCGCAGTGCTGGATAACTTTGATCTGAAGAAAACTTAAAAAATATGATGATTCTCAGTTCTGAAAGGAAGTTTAATCATTGAGTGTCATCACTTCCTGTCTCTTGTCATCAGGGTTACGGTCTGTTTGGTCACTGCATCGTCCTCCTCATCACCTACAACATTCACTTCCACTTCCTGTTCTACGTCCTCTGGCTTGTGCTTGGAGGGCTGTCCACTCTGCGCATGGTAAGGACTGTGTTTCCCATCAGCCCCCTGTCTCCTCTGAGCTGTGAACCCAGCGTCTTTGTGTCTGATCCTGTCAGGTGGCGGCTCTGCTCTCTCGTACGGTCGGTCAGACTCCTCGTCTCCTCCTGTGTGGGACTCTGGCGCTCCTCCACATGCTCTTCCTGCTCTACCTTCACTTTGCCTACCACAAGATCATAGAAGGTCAGAAAGCTATTATCATCCATCATTCACTGAAGTCGCATGACTGAGTGTCAACAGCTCAGTGCCAACGCTGCTGTCAGAGTGACACCTCCTGTCACTGTGGTTTCAGGGCTGCTGGACTCTCTGGAAGGACCCAACATGGCTCCCATGCAGCGAGTGGCCAGAGACGTGCCTGAACTGACAGTGATCACCACAGTGAGGACCCTGGGGGCCCTGCTGAGGGCCCACTGAGGGCCCCGCACAGAGAAACATCTCTTCCTGTCAGAAGCTTCGTGTTAAAGTTTTGTCTCTGAACTTTTCTGTTGATGTTTGTACATTTTTGCTCCCATTATAATATTTAGTTTAGACCTTTTATTTTGCTGTTTTCATGTTCAGATGTATTTATAGTTTCTGTACAGAGACTCAAATAAACTTTATGGACTTTATAGGGTTGTGTATTTTCTTTTACAGCCCTACCTGTTACAGGTCCAAATAGTGAACTGGAACACATCAGATTTCACATATCAGAACAATTTCAGCTTCTGGGCGCCAGTCAGTCGCAGGGTTGACACACACACTCACACCTCAGGGCAAAGTAGAGCAGCCAGTTAACCTGATGTGCATGTTTCTGGGACTGTGGGAGGAAGCCGGAGAACCCGGAGAAAACCCACGCAGGCACAGGGAGAACATGCAAACTCCACACAGAAGGGCCCAGACCGGGACTGAAACCCCGAAGCCTCTTGCTGTGAGGCGACTGCACTGCTGTAAAATGTCTGAATAAGTATGTTTTGATATTTGAAGGCAAATTCAGTCCAGCAGCAGCTCATAACTACTGTTAAGTACATTGCCGATAAAGGATACTTGTGTACTTCACCAAGTACAGGGACCTCAGAGCTGTACTACAGTACAGAAGTTATTGCATGTAAAAGCATGTGGGTATGGTCACCTGAGACACGTCCATGTCTTCGCTTCACCTGGAAGGTCAACTTTGCTGAACCTGGACTGAATTTCTCCTGGGCAGGTGACTTCACTTCCCAGATGTGTCACTGTGCTCTAGTAAGGTGAGGCAGACAACGGAAAACCTTTATTTTGAAAGGTAATCAATTCAATTCAGCTTTATTTATAAAGCACTTTAAAAACAACATCGTTGCTGTACACACACACACACACAAACATGACAGAAACAAAAACAATTTAAAAGGCAATAAAAGAGATAGTAGAATGTAAAAACAATAAAAAAAACAGTGAAAAGGAAGTTTCTTGTCAAGCAGAAAAACAAAAACAACGACTTGAATATTCGAATAGAATATTAATTTAAATGTCAGATTCAACAGCTGCAGACTAGTCTTCACTTCAAATCCTACTTAGCAAACTGACCTGTGAGTCCTGAGCGAGGGCTGACAGGTAGCTCCCGCCTACACAGGCTGGGCACCAATCAGAGGCCTTGGAGTGTGAAGGCTGTTTACAGGAGGACCACCTGCAAGACCGCGCTCGGAAGTGCTGGTGCCACGTCATCACGTAGAACCTCGTTTGCGTAGAGCGCGGGAAGCGGCGCGAGCACGACGCCGCTGAGACCGAAGAAACGGGAGCAACCGGAAGCAGAAGCAGAGCGCGTGAGGAGGATGAAGGTGTATTTCTGCGGGAGCATCCGCGGCGGCAGAGATGACGTTGTCGTGTACCGGAGGATCGTTCAGAAGCTGCAGAGCTACGGGACCGTGCTGACCGAGCACGTGAGCAGCGGCGAGCTCACCGACAGAGGTGAGGGGTCAGGTACACACAGTACTACTGAGAGTAGTACACTGACAGGTAGGGTATAGCTAGTACTAATGGAAAGGGAAGTACATTTTAGTAAATTGCTCACAAATCTGAAGTACTTGTACTTTACTTGAGTCTTTTCATTCTACTTGAAAGTACATCTCAGAAAGAAATGCCGTACTTTACTTCACTACCGCTAGTTACTACATAGATCAGCAGTAGTAATAATCAGATTACCGTACTGTGGTACTACAGTTTGAGTACTTTCTGATGCTAACGTTTATATACCTTCAAGTAAAATTTAAAATGCAGGACGTGTAGTTTTGTGTAGTACTTGGACTGAAATAAAAGATGTGCATAGCTGATCAAAGGATGGATCAATAATCAGTCTCAGCTGCTGACTGACCTGAGGTCAGTTTCATTGTTCACTTTTTGAACTGACGGGCACTTTGGTCACATGGAGTTCAGTTCAGGAATGAAATGATGAAGAAAAGCAGGATGAAGCAGTAGAAAGAGGAAGAATAAATAGTCAATAATAATGACAACATCTGATTGGACAGGAGAGGACGCCACAGCAGCAGGAGACCGAGCCATTCACAACCGGGACGTGGACTGGCTCCGACAGTGTGACGGTGACTCTCCGATCACTTTACTGATCATTCATTATTGGAGGGTGATTTGGCCCTGAGCAGCGGCTGCAGGTGTGTGTGACCTCTGACCTTCGCGTGTGTGTTCAGTGGTCGTGGCGGAGGTGACGCAGCCGTCTCTGGGCGTCGGCTACGAGCTCGGCCGAGCCGTCGACATGAAGAAGAAAATCTTCTGTCTGTTCAGACCATCCTCAGGACGCAGTGAGGACACTTCCTGTTTTCTTCCTGCGGCTGACAGAAATCACTTTGTTTTTTAGGAACATCTGCAGACGTCCTTCTGTGGGAACCTAAACAACTTGAGCTTGTTCTCATTCAGAGGAAGAACCTCTCTAACTGCAGTACTAGTACCACAGAAGAAATACATATCTATGAAGATTCTCAGTCATCCGAGTCGTGGTCACTTCTGTTAGGCGACTGGACGTGAAGTTTTCCGGAAGACGTTTCACCTTTCATCAGTTCTAACTGGGCAGTACTGGAATATTTATACTGTGGGTGGGAACAAAGGTGCGTCACGTCCAGTTGCCTAACGGAACTCTCCAACCTCAACTACTACAGAAATACAAGTTACAAGTACAGTTTTATTTGAGTAAAAGTACTGAAGTATCTGCATCAATAAAGTAAAAGTACCCATTATGTAGAGTAAAATTCATTATTGGATTCTGATTACTGACGCCTCAGTTGAACTGCTGGGTCACTCTGGTCTCAGACTGCAGTGACGTGATGAGGTCACTTCCTGTCTCTCTCTCTCTCTCTGTGAGCAGGTCTCTCAGCCATGATTCGAGGAGCTGATGACGGCGAGCTCTTCCTGGTCAGAGATTACGACGAGGATGAGGTGGAGAACGTTCTGGAAGAGTTCTTTAACAGCCTGCAGAGAACCTGAAGAACAGAAACTCACTCAATAAAGTCAAAAAGCAGAATAAAATCCGTGTGCGTTTTTTCTTTATCTGGAAACAAAATGTTTTTAATCTGACAGAATTCAAACAATCAGACGTGAATCAACTCTTAACTGACTTTTGAAAGTCTCATTACATTCAGATGTCAGTTGTTTATAACAAAGTACAACTGTGATAACGTGAACACTGGTGGGAACATAAACTTCATTTTGAGTTCAATTCTTTTGGATCATGTGACTGAGTGGACAGAAGCCTGATCAATTACATTTGGGATCCATCGATCATGTCCACTTTTCATCTGTGTGGACCCTGAATGGACTGGATTCAGTCTGAGTAACTATAATACTATACTATAATAAATCAAAATCTCATTTTGACCTTGAGGGAAAGTCAAACTACAGGAATTCAGACTTTTGTTTTTCAAAATAAAATAATTCAGTGTTACACATTCAGTCACCATTTTCAGGTTAGAAGATTCAGGGCTTTTTATCTAAAAAACAGTTGATAAATCTGATCCAAAACATGAACCTTCAAGTTCTTCTGTTCTCAGGTTCAATTCCTCAGGCTTCCAGAAGGTGGCAGCACAGCTCACACATCTGCCACCAGAGCAGTTCACACACTGACGATCACCTGAGCTCATATAGGTGAGGAGGAACAAAGGTTCCCATGTTTCTACAGAGAACCTCTGAAACCTTTTAGAATAAAGCTGAAAGTACCAAGAAAAACCCTGAAGAATCGTGACAAATACTGAGGGAAACCTGAATTACCCACAAGGCTTTGAAGACAAACCCTTAAGAACACTGCACAGACCCCCTGGAGAACCTTCTGAACTCCGGTCAGACAGGCCATTAACTGACAGGCAGTGCGACACCATCAGGAGGGGACGGGACCCTCACATGGAGCAGCTGCTGACCATGAAGACGGAACAAAACAGGTCAATTATTTATTGGTTATAAATAAGTCACAGAGCAATTTGATCAATATCAGCTGCTGCCAGGTAACGGGACACACACACCAGTGTTGATGAGGCTGCTTGTGTCTAACGACGACAGCATTCATCAATATTAACGCAATTTCATCAGCAGCTGGTCAGGTGACAAACTGCAGACCCGAAAGCTGCTGTGGGATCAGATTAAAGAAGAGCCAAATAAAAGTTATCATCACAATGTTTTTAGCCCTCACATTTTCTTCTGTCAACAGGAAGTTAAAATGACGACAAACTGCAGACACACGTCCTGCCTGGAGACTCGATCTGCAGGTGGACCGTGTTCCTCAGGGAGCTGGAGCGTATCCCAGCATGCACTGGCTCCAGGGACCATCCTGTGCTTCTCAGCAGTCCAAAACACAGACTGAACTACATTTAAAATATTTTATTTGTTTTAAAATATACATTGGTTTACAAATTCAGAAAATAAAATTGTTAGAGTTTTAACAGTCCTCTTTTGTATTTTTTTCCCATCATTTTTGTAGTTTTATTTCTCAACAGAAAGTGAAACAAATGATCAGACCAAAAACCCACTGAGACTATCAGAGAGACGGAGACACAAGAAAACAGTTCAGCTGACCCTGAAAGCACCACAGCTGGGGTCAGAGGTCAAAGAATTGAGTGAACGTCAGCACCTGTAGGTGGAGAGCGAGGAGGCAGAGCTAAAATCATCAACCAGTCATCCCACAAATCCTCAGCGTCCAAAACAGTCCTCAGTTTGTTACACAAGGACCACGTTCATTAGTCCTCAGACAAGTCCAGGTCCTGAATTAACGACCCAGATGTCCCCAGCAGCCACGTTGGAGGTCCTCTGCTCTGAACACAGCTGGTTGTGTTTGACTAACTGGCTAACCAGCAATGTGCAGCTACTTAAAATATGATTAGCACACAAGCGCTAATCTTAACATTAAAGTTTGCATTAGCATTGGAGTGTTTTGCAAATAAGCCTACAGGCTAGCTAGTTTGCTAACAGTGCGTTCAGGCGTGTCACTTCCTTCCTTCCTTCTCTACTGGATCAGAACATCATATGAGGAAATTAATAACAGATTAAGGACTCATTTTACCCATGTCTTCAGGCCTTCATTCACTGATGAAGACTGTCATAGTAATTAGCAATAATTAGCCTGTAATAATAATTAAGTAGTGAAATTAGCTGGTGTATAATAAATACTGTTGAATTAGCAAACCCAATTTGAACAACAAGCTGCTAAAAGAGTAAAGATGTTAATACATAAATCTCTTTGCTGGCACCTCCCACAGCAAGTGTCAGCATTCAGGGGCATTAATGGACACAACATCAGAATAACTGAGCGTACCTTCACACAAGGTCCTGATGCAGAAGAGGAAATCACCTGATGAACAACTGGTTCTGTTGAATTCGCACTAACGGTAGCTAACCTAGCTAACAGGAGCAATCGTTAGCTTCTGTTAGCTACAATTAGCTCTGAAAATAAAGCGTTTGCTAATGCTGCGTTCACATCTTGTAGGGTTGATGGTAAAATTAAAATCTGGTGATGTTGATGTGAACGCTGCTAATTTGGAAACTGGTGTGTCCCATCTGACCCAAATGCAAGTGACAAAATAAAAACCAAAGTTTCTGTTTACTGAATCGACTTGTGCAGATTTTAAAACCCAAGAATAAAGACCATCAAACGTGAGGAGACTGAATTTGGACAGTCTTCAGTGCCTCTGTCCTCCTGGTGCATGATGGGACACAGAATTGCTTTAAACATTAAGCAGACAGCATAAGAATGACCTTGGATGAGCAGAGAAACACACTGTCCTGTCAGAATAATGCTGTGTGTAGAAAACCCTTTAATTTCTGTATTTATACAGGCTCTGATTTCACTTCCTGCCTTCAACTACGTCTTTTATTCTGAAAAGAATCTGTCTGAGAAAAGGTTTCTGTCAGGGACTGGAAGCAGTTAGAGACAGCTATGTCCAAGAGAGGAAGACAAGAGCAAGAACAGGAAGGAGGGAGACAAAGAAGAGGAACAGAAAGAAGAGGAAGAACATGAAAAGTGCGCCAAAAGAAAGACAAAAAGAGGAGGACAAAGAGCAAGAAGAGGAAAGATGAAGGATGACCTTGACTGAGATGAGGCTGCAGGTCAACGTCTCCAATTATATTCGTGAAGAGGAGTCATTAAAGTTGCACGAGTCCAGATGTAAAGTCTATTTATACCCAGAATGCATCGCTAACACACACACACACACACACACACACTCCTCTAACACCCATTTCCGACTTCCTGCTCTCTGTTCGCGTCTCCTGAACATCTGATGACTTGTATGAAATATTAACACTATAACACTTACATTCCCTCACACACACACAGACACACACACTCTAACGTATTAACGACCCATTTCTGATGGTAATAAAACCTTAATAATTTAACGGCAGCTGCTCCTTCTGCTAATTACAGCTGAGGACTAAAAATCAGTCTGATAGGCAGGAGGAGGAGGAGGATGGTGTGTTTATGCGGTTGTATGGGTGTGGGATTTGAGAGGTTTTAGTTCCGCATCCTGCAGCCGTCACACAAAAGAAAATGGTTTTGAATAATTCAGCAGCTCAGAGACCAAACAGACTGCAGTTAAAGGACCAAACCGCCGTTTTTACATGTTTTATTTATCCATCTTATAACAAAGTCACGTTCAGCACACACAACACGACTCCCAGCCTGCTCCCGAAGTTGCTCCTGAACGTGTTTTTCTGTTGTTAGCAGGCCAGAACATGCAGAAACACCGGATGGTCCATGTGGAAGTTTTTGGTTCAGAATCCCTCCTGATCACATGAGTTCACATCTGGGACCAGGCTAACTTAGCTTAGCACAAAGACTGTAATTCAAGGGGAAACGTGACCAGAAAACAGTTGTTAATATATAGCTGATGTCACGGTAGTTACAAACCATTAGCACAACCACTGTGACCTTAAATGTTTGTAGCTAGCTGAAGTTGTTAGCTGTCAGTGATGATAAACAGCTAGCCTTTCCAAAGGAGCTAACAGTTATCTGTAGCCTAGCTGAGCTCATGTTCCGAAAACTGATGAAAACTGCTGGCTTAGCACCATCGACAGTAAAGAGTAACTTGTGTTTACCATCTAGCTTAGCACAGCTAGCCTAACTTCATCACTACATGCATACAAGATTGATGACAAGCTCGTTAGCTAACAACATGCCAGTCAGACACGTGGATTTCTTCTCTTTTCGGTTTCCCTTCAGTTCCGGTTGTTGTGCTAAGCTAAGCTAAAACTGCTGAAAGCTGAGCAGTTCATAATTTTTCTGTATTTTTAGTTTTAGTTTTAACCCTCACATTTCTGCTGTTTTGTCACCTGTTGTTTCCGACATGGACGAGAACTGTTTCAAGTTTAAACATCTACAGACACCACTGGCTGAGGGAGACCATGTGATACAGTAAACAGCCACTGAGTGGACCAATCACATCAACAGTTCCAGGTGTTTTCAGCTGCTGCTGCTGTTGTTGTTTCCAGTCTGACGTATTTCCTGTTCTGCTGCCACATGGTGGTCATAATCAAGCTTGCAGTGAGAGGAAAATCTTTATTATCTCTCAAAGACACGTTGACAGGATGTTGTCCTAATTCTGCTAACATCGTCTGTGTCCCATCATACACTCCAACAACACCTTTTATCCCATAACGCACCTGCACTAATTGTAGTGCTATCACACCACAAGGTCATGAAGCTGGTCTGTGATTGGTGCTTGTGTGCTTCTGTTTCGTTATCCCGTGAGTAGCAAAATCAACACTCTGTTTAGATAATAAGATAATTAATTTGTGATTATCGATGCTGCTGATCAGTTAATTCAGTGCTGATGAAAACAGCTGTTGCTCTACAGATCAATACTGCTTGACCTTCAGGGCACCAACACACCGATCACAGACTGAAGCGTTAACACAGAGCTCAAACATTCAGCACTGATCAATACTCCATCACTTCCCGTGAAAACACTGCTGAGAACAAAACTGTGGTAACGTTTTAAATCAAATGACTTTCAACAAGTCAGATTCTTTAAGACTCAAACAATCAATCAATCAGAGGACCAATCGGTGATCACTGGGGCTCGGTGAGTCACAATCAGAGCTGTGAGGAAGGCGACAAGCCAACATTCATCGGTGACCTCAGAGAAGAACAAACTGATAAAAGTGAGTTAACATACGGAGGCCCGGAAGTGCCAGAAAGACAAACACTGACAACACGTTTCTAATGAGAAGACCTCTGAGCCCATTCACACCTGCAGAGTCACACCTGTAACAGACCTGCATTACATCACCTGGACTCACAAGTCAGTCCCACATCCTGCAGTGACCCAACGACTTCTCTATGAAATTCAACCGCAGCTTTCGGTTTGCTTTTCACTTCAGGCCGAGGACCTCACACACCTTTTATATACAATAACTGCAACCAACAACACAAAGATCATCAAGTCGTTAAACTGATCAGGGATCAGATAACCATGACAGAAGCTCGTCTGGTCTTTCAATCACTATTAGAACACTCTGAAGTCAATTAGATGTTTGATAATTTACAGCTAACTGATCTGAGAAGGCATGAAAACTGATAGTGAGACTAAAACATCAATTTGACTTCCAGCATTTTAAAACTCATCTCTGTTCATGTTCCTGTTTAGGGCTGAACTCAAATCATCAAACATCTGCTCAGATTTATAATGAGACTCTATTTAAAAGCATTACTTCTGCGGTTTCAGACCAGATTTTATTTTGTAGAAGAACTGGTTCAGATTCTTCCAGGCTCATGTTTGATCATTTCTGGCGCTAACGGGCTTCCGCAGGCCCATGATGACATCTGAACATAAAAACCAAACTGATCAGAAAAACAACAAAACAAATCAACAACAAACCAAACTCAAATGGAAAAGCAACCTCTGAGCAAAGGATTTATACTACAAAAAGGTTAGAATGACAACAAAACAACCTGATGGATACATTCCAGGTGCGAGAGGCTCCGCCCCGGCCCCGCCCCCTGCAGGTACAGTCAGAGTGTTGGTGAAGAGGGGGAGCGGGGACAGATGTCAGTCGGGGTCAAATGGTCCATGACTCCCCGACAAACCAATCAGGTGACTAAATAACGACATCACAGGAAATCGATGATTAGTGTAGACAAGAAAATAAAAAGTCTGACCTTCAGATCCAGCGTCATCGTCACAACCTTCCTGGGACTTCCAGACAGACAGAGTGAGTGATAGGCACTGAGAGTCTGAGTGTGTGTGTGTGTGTGTGTGTGTGTGTGTGTGTGTCGTCTGTTCTCTTCAAAATAAAAGCTCCCACAGAGGAAACAAGGCAAGGACGTCCACAAAGTTGTTAAGCTTTCATTTTTCTAGTCTCACCAATAACCTGACGAACGCGCACAGACAGACAGACAGACAGACAGACTGTCAGACACACACACACACACACACACACACAGACAGTAGACTGCTATAGGGATCTAATACTGATGTCCAGTGTATTGTGGTTTAATCAGCTGTCCAGGTTCTTTTGGCCATGTAGGTTAGGTTTGTATGTAGACTGGCCAAAAGTAGGTGGACACCCACATAATTTACAGAACACTCTGTCAAAATACACAACATGGCCAGAAGTCTGTCACTGCCACCAACCAAACTGCTCAATTTTCTATAAATTCCACCAATGCAGTCCAGCGTGTGATTCTCAGTCTTAGTAGTGAAGTCTGTCCACATACTTCTGGACGCATAGCATGTCATATATTTTAGAATTTTAATCAGAATTTTGATTCATTTAAAATAAAAAAAAAGAGGGAAATGTTTTTGGATACTAAATCTCCAAAAATACTGTCAGGATTTAATTTGTTTTTACTTACTCGGTTTGATTTTTGACTGAAGCTGAACAACACAAACATGAGCTGATCAGCTGGGTTCAAATCACTGATAGTGAAGTTGATTATCATCTTATCAATATCGGAACTGATCAGTCTGAGACACACGCGCACGCACACACACACACACACACACACACACACACACACACAACGGTCAGGCGGTGAGCTCGGCAGCATACGATAAAGTATGGCTATTTCCTGGATGGGCGTGGCCTGTGACAGACAGGTCGTTTGCCATGGAGACAGACAGCAGCTGAAGGAGCACAGTGTGGGGCGAGCGAGGTGTGCTCAGGCTGTGGAGAGCGAGCGTCAGTCCAGCAGAGTGCCTTGTTCCTGGGCTCGGGTCAGGCTGTCTTTGCGGTGCAGGTGGTGAACGCCCATCCTCTTCGGGCTTTTCTGTGGCCGCTGTGGGGCGAGGGCGGGATCAAAGTCCAGGAGGCGGGGTGTGATGACAGGCAGGTCGTGGGGGAGGACGTCTCTCTCCTCCTCCTCCTCCTCCTCCTCCTCCTCCTCCAGCTCTCTCCTGCAGGCGTCAACCGGGCTGGTCGCCACAGTGACTGCCGTGTCCCCGCTGCCGCCATCATCCTCCAGGTTCATCAGCAACCTCTCACCCTCCTCTGTGGAACCGTCACCGCCACTGTAGCGCCCCCTCCTGCCTGGCCTCGGCTCAGTGTCGGTGTCGGTGTCGAGGCTGGACCCACGGCTCGGCGTCCAGCTGCGCGCCGACGAGCCCTCCTCACCGTCCGAGTATGCCGCTCTGTGGCGGTCAGAGGAGGATGAAGCCCCGCCCCCCGGCACTGGCCTCCTCCGCTGCAGCTCATGAGCCGTCTGACTGCTGAACGACGTGCGGTGAACCACGGAGCCGTCACAGGATGGCGCCATCTTCTCTACAAACATCCGCTGCCAGTTGGCCAGAAGATCCTCCTCTGAGCTACCGGAGCTCGCCAGAACGCTGGGAGCCTGTGAGGGTGGGGGGGTGAGGGGGGGGGGGGGGGGGGTCGTTATTAGTTTTACAACAACCCAAACGAAGGACAGTTTATCACCCTGACTCACCTGAACTACACTAGTAGAACTAGAACAAATACTACTAAGTGTAGTTCTGGTTCATTTACTGTCCAGCCACCATAATGCCACAGAGGAGCTGATCAACAACAGGTAGCAGCAGGTGACTTTTCTGCCCAGGGTTTTGACTCTCAGGATAGCCCTGCGCTACAGGACAGGTTGAGGCTGTTTGGGCTGAAAGGATTACCTGCAGACACTGTTCAGGGATGAAAATGTACCTCAGCTTTTCTGAACATTCTCAGGGTACAGCTGAAAGCTTTATTTTCAAAAACAGTTAATGTCAGTCATGATGAGCACTTTTTGTATTTAAAACAGGAAGTGTGAACAATGTAGTGCTCAAGTCACTGCGGCTGTTAGCTGCCTAACGTCGTGCGTTTGTCACTGAAATGACGCTGATGTTCCACCAGTAGAGCAGTTAAAACCACCTTCAGCTGAGCCTTGCACACCAAAGGAAATGTTACATTTGCCTGTTTGGGTTTATTTGATTTTAACATGTATGTTAAAGAACTTACAATCCTGAATGATTCAGAGGTTAAGAATTAAACCCACAAGTTTTTAAAGCTTTTATGTTAAACAGATCGAAGCAACACATCAACTTGACCTTCTCACATTCAGCGGAAACGAAAATACTGAGGACATGAAGATCATCATACGGATCATCATTAATGACACAAACCACACACAGGTTCACTCAACTTCCTGCTTACCTGCGGCGGACTGCTGAATGGGCTGGACTGGCTGGACAGCGGGTCACTGGTGGCGTCGCACTGGGAAAGCGGCGTACGCTGGTGGACAGCCCCACCGGAGGAGGAGGAGGGGGCGGGGCTGCCGGGGGGCAGCCGCTCGTCGTCGTTCTGGACGAGGCTCAGAGAGATGGCCTGCCGTGTGGCGTAAGTGCAGTTGGGCAGTGGGGAGTTTTTGGGGATCTTCACTTTGTCGTCTGATGAGAACTCGATGACCTTGCGTCCGGGGTAAAGTGGGTTAGGCGGTGGCGGCGCAGGGTATGGGTTCAGCTTCTCGAAGGAAGGGACCCCACCCGCCTCCTCACCACCTGACTGCCCATCCAGGCTGCTCTGACTGCGGCAGGAACCGTTGTGCTGCGCCGCCTCCCGACCGCCGTCGTTCTCCCGGCCGCGACCCTCAGCCCCTGTAGAGCCCGTCATATCCACATGCACAAAGACATCCTCTGCGACAGGCCGCCCGCAGCTGCTGGACTGGGCCGAGTTCAGGACCAGCGGCTCTGGTTTCTCCAGGACGCGGGCGATGACAGAGGTCGGCACTACGTCAGCAGGAGTCAAACTGAGTGTGTCTGGATCCTGAGAGCCGGTGGCAGGGCTTCGCTCGGGCAGACTGCTCTTCATGTGTTTATTCAGCATGTCCTGCAGCTCGTAGGGTAGCTGCAACACACACGCACACGCACACACACACACACACACACACACACACACACACACACACACAGAAACATGACAAACAGACTGAGTGTTAGAGTGTTTCCAGGAAGTGGGCTGGATCAGAGGTGACGGTTTGTAACAGCTGAGTCTCTATAAACTCCTCTAATGGAACTAATGGAACCATCAACACCAACACCCACACACACACACACACACACATGCATGCACGCACGCATGCACACACACACGCACGCACGCACTCTCTCTCCATTAATGCCATTAATTAGCCATGTTCCTCCATTAAAGGAGTATTCTGTGTATCGTCTCTCAATGTAATGTAGTCCAGCTCTACATCAGAATCAAACACTAAACTCTGACGATGTCAACATGGACGGAACACAGTGAGCGTCATAAGCTGGTGTACTGGACAGCATCAGTTTGTACACACACACACACACACTCTCTCTCTGAGTTACTCACATCAGCAAACTTGTGGTTCCTGAAATGCGACTTGTTGCATTTGAGCAGCTGGACGGCCAGGTTACAGTCCTGTCTGTAGCGCTCCTGATGGCAGACAATAGTACACATCATCAGTACTACATACAGTACTCAGTAGTACTTGTTAACTTACGTCTCACTCTTAAGTTTTCAAACATGAATGAATGAATGAGCAAACGTGTGGTTTCTTCCTCAGCTGTCAGGAAGTCACATGACCTGATGATGAGGTCACAAATGAGCCCTTACAGAGAAGCTGTCAGCCAATCAGAGGGCAGTTGGCAGGCTATTGTCTCCTGTTGAGAACTGATGGAGGACGGATCTCAGTTTGCTTTGTGTTACTTAAAGTTTTGTGTTGCAGCTCCTGTGAGGGCCCAGATAACACTGTGGTACCAATCAATACTTAGGACAATAGTCCTTGTTATCGGCCTTCGACATGCCAACACGAGGCAGACGGCTCCAACAAAACGACCGCGAACCGTGAAGTTCAAGGTGATCTGAACTTCTGAACTGCTCACCATCAAAGGATCCCAGAGACAAACCAGAAAACAAGAGTCACACGAACAAATATAAAAATCATCTCATGGGACGAGTTAGCAAGCTATACGGCAGTGTGAACAGTTGACAGGTCAGTCAGAAAGGACACGTGGACATGACAGAGAAGTTGAAGAGAGAGTCGACTGAGCCTTTTCTCGCTCTGAAAGGGAACGTGGAAAACCAGTGAGATGGTGGTCTGGTGTCAGAGAGTTCAGAAGATGAACTGTGGGAGCGTGTGGAAGAGACTCACGTTAAGCTCCTCCAGGCGGTCGATGGTGTTCTTGGCATCCAGCAGTTTGTTGGTGAGCTCCACGATCTCTTGGTCCATCGTCTTTTTGTCCCTCTCCACCTTCCGTAGCTGTGGGAGGAACAGAGACACCATGTCAGTCACAGCTGAGACAGCCAATCACGAGCTTGGGCTGACAAGTGGCAGCCCTTCATTCAGATCATGTGGGAATAAACTTCAGACTAGACTTGAAAAGATATAAATTTAATCTGGCAGAATCCTCATAGACGAGCGTTAATGTCTGCGACCAGAAGCTAAGCCTTCCTTCCATATCTTCAGTTTTCCCAGATCATTTGAATGCTGCATTTGCCAGCAGCACTTTACAGATGCATTATGGGATGCGGCGGTGTGGTTGCTGCTGCATGAAGATCAGTATGATCTGACAAGATCTTGATCAAAGCACCAAGCTGAAAGCTGAAATGTTCATCGTTTCTTCTAGAACACTGAGAACTCGAGGAGTTCACGCTAGCTAACACAGCTAGCATTAAGTAAACGTGTTGGTTAGCGTGGTCAGCATCCCGAGTAGATCAGGAAGCATCACTGCAGTTAATACAGACAGTCTGTAAGCATCACTCACTGAGCTCGACGAAGGAGAATTAATTTAACCAAATTTGCAGCTTCGGCTGGGCTAATATTAGCGCCAGACCCAAATAAAGTCAGCTAGCTAATACAGCTAACACCTATTTAATTATCACTGTGAAGGTACAGCAACTCTGAAACTCAAGTGTGGCTGATGTTAGCTTAGCTTAGCCCTGAGTGGTTTAAAGTGCGATTAGCTGAGTGAAAGTCCTGATCTCTCAGACAGCAGCGAGCAGCTTTTCAATCATCGCTTTAACGCTTCACTTTTATCGGCCAACACGCAAACACACCTACAGTCATCAGCTCGGATGAGTCTTCACACCAAGTCCAAATATTTTGTAGCTTCATCACTTTTTGGGTGAATTTCTTGTTAAAGTTAAATGTGACTGAGGAAGTTATTAAAATTAGCATCATGAGATAAAAGTCCAAATGATCACTTTTCCTCATGAGTTGATCTTAAAATTACAACTTGTTACCCCTCAATTTTAAATAACAAGTCATTTTTTAATAGTTTCTAACTTTTCATTTATTGTATTTTTCCTCACAGGGAGTCAACAGATGATTTTTCTTCATCTCTGAGGACAAAATAAATCACCAGGAGGAGAATTTTTCTCCTGCAGTACAATTTAAACAAAACATTTATGTAACAGCTGGAGGTCAGGACTTGGTGCACAAACATCTTCACCAAGAAACAGAGAAGAAGAAAACTGAGGATGAGGAGGATGGGCAGATGTTGGATGTGTGGGAGGAGGAAGAACATGAATGAAACGCAACTGCATGAACCCATGTCTGACTGACGGCAGCCTGACGAAGATGAAGATGAAGATGAAGATGATGAGGATGAGTCAGTCCATCAGAGAGCAGCGTGAGAAAAGAGGAGAAAAGAGAAAAGACAGAGATGAAGAACGACAAGACAAACAGGACGCGCGGCTTCTGAATATCTGATCAAAACATTTGACTTTAACTCTTCATGTTTGGTGTTAATCTACTGTGGTTTTCAGTCAGAACCAAAGTGTCGTCCAGAGGAAAGTTGAGACTTCACTTCAGAAAACCGTCGTCAGAAACATCGAGATATTTCAATCATATTTTACATGTGTGATTTCTGTGTCGTGAAGGACTTTATTTTGTTTGGATGGAGCACAGACGTTCACAGCTGTTGAGCCCACGTCACTCCTCCTGCGTCGCGAATGTTTTAATTTAACATTCAGTTAAAGCGACGTCGGCCTTTTGTTCTGCTGTGGGCCGACTGCCCGTGACCTCTGACCTCACAGCTGTCCATCAGCTCCACTTTTCCACAGCTAATCAATAAACTGCCTCAGAGTGCGTTTTCATTTAGTCATCGATCATCTATTGGCTGAGTGTGATCAATGAGTCACACACACACACACACGTGCTGCAGAGAAAACATAAAGTCAGTCAGTCAGTCAATGTCAGAGACCTTTTACATCCAGTATTAACAAATGGTGTCCAATGGGTGTATGTCGAGCCAGGCAACGTGGCTTCACAAAAATCTCGTCTCTAATCAGAGAGTTTCTGGTCTCAAACTTCTCTAACTTTGACCAACTGGTGTTTGACTGAAATCAGAAAGTTGGTAAGGTCAAAGGTCATGTGAAGGCAGCGAAAGGTTACCAGAGCGTGAAGCTTCTCCTCCAGATCCTGATTGGCTCTCTGAGATGCCGTGTAGCTGTTCTGGAGTCTGCAGAGAGAGAAAAGTGTTACTGAGTATGCTCACATGGTCTCGCAGGACAAACTGAAACAGATTCAGGATTAAACTTCCTGACAAGCAGAGTCCGAACCGAGTCAGAGCCGAGTCCAAGCAGAGTCAGAGTCGAGTCCTTGTTGAGCCAAGCATTGTGAGCACTCCTCCTGCTCCTCCTCCTCCTCCTCCTGCTCTTCCTCCCTCCTCCTCCCTTCTTCTCTTCCTCCCTCCTCCTCCTCTTCGCTCCTTCTCTTCCTCCTGCTCTTGCTTCCTCCTCCTCCTCTTCCTCTCTCCTCCTCTTCCTTTTGCTTTCTCCTCCTCTCTCCTCTTCCTTCCTCTTCCCCCCTCCTGCACTTCCTCCCTCCTCCTCCTCCTCTTCCCTCCTCCTTCTCTATCCTCCCTCCCTCCTCCATGTTAAATCTCAGGCCTCATTAAGCAGTGACTCACTGACATCCTCCCTCATTTACAGACTGATTATCACCGCAGAGTCATGCTAAAAGTGATGAATTGTTTTACAGAGGATTAAACTTCAGTGCTGTGAACAGAGAACACACACGCACGCAAACGCACACACACACCAGAGTACATGTGAACTGAACCACACAGGTTAGGGGAGAAAGGAAGATAAAAATCACCATCACGACCTCATGGCTCAGAGAGACAAGCAGGACCTAAACTGGACCCCTGAGGAACTTCAAAAACATTTGAGTAATCACTTCAATAAATCACTTGACTGTGAGTCTGCCGAGTTTCTTCAGATGCTGTGAAATGTTCCTTTAATTACGCTGACTGTGAATCACACTGAGGACCTGAAGGAGGACGAGCACCAAGGAAAGACGAACTTCCTTCTGTTTGATGAACAAACAACAAACAAACAGTTTGCTGGCTCTTATAATCAGAATCTCGTTAATTCACCATCTCCGATAGATTGGGCTTGTGTGCGTGTGCTTCTCTCAGACATTAAAAGTTTTTGAACGCAGCTCAGCTTTGCAGACAAAACTAAAAGCTGGAGTTGTGCTGACCATCCTGCAGCCTCACTGCCTGTGGGCAGCGAGTTCATCTTGTTCGCCAAACTCTCTCAGCTTACGAAAATAAACAACTCCGTTCACCATGTAAACCAGCCAATAGGTGCTGTTCACTACTGGTAATGTTAGCTTTGTGGTAGCTGGGTTAGCTGCATGTCTCATTCACGGGTATGAAAACACTTGACATCACTATAATGAATGTAAACAACATGACTGTCATTAGCATTGGGACATTTTGACTACACTTTTTCTGCTGCTCTTGTGATATTAGCTCGCTAGCTGCTTCAGCAATACACCCACCCAGGGCAGCTTCAGAGGCAGGCAGGCCGTCACACGTGGACCAGTGAAGCAGGAAACGACCCACCCTGTAAATACACTGATTTGTCCTGTGTGCTGAAAACTCTTTACACTGTGGGCACAGTCATATGATCCTCCGCTACTCAGGAAGTAAGATAAGATAAGATAAGATAAGATGAACTTTACTGATCCCGCAGTGGGGAAATTCACTTGTCGTGGCAGCTCACAAGAACAGAAAAAGAGCGCAAAAAGCAAGAAGTGTGCAAAAACAGTTTCAAAAAAATATAAAGGTAAAATAAATTAACAATTTACAAAGTAAAGGAAGTGATGCATTCAACATCAGACTACAGAGAAGAAGAATGTGAACGTGATGTGAATGTGAACCCTTTCCTACTCCATCCTACGCTGCTCCTCAACTCCAGAGACCTCCAGGAAGCAGTTTGATTATTCTGAACCTCCTCATCATGACCAGTAAAACCACACACCACCACGGTCTGATCTGGATCGTCAGAGTCCTCACCTACGGAACTTGTCCCTCATCTTATCCAGGTCGTCTCTGGTCCGGCTGAGCTCCGCCTCCATGTAGTGACGGCTGCCATCAAACTCCGCTTCCATGGCCTCCATCTTGTGGGTGGAGAGAGAGAGGCGGCGCTGCAGGTCCTCATTCTGCTGCTGGAGGATTCTGGGTAAAGGGAGTAGAGGTCAGAGGTCATAACAGGCAGAAGATCAAAGACCTTCACAGGTTGTAGATTATTTCAGTGTTTGGAATTCCAAATAAACAGTAATTTAAAGTACCATTTAAAAACCCCGTCACAAGTAAAAGTCACAGTACAAAAGTACGACATCAGTCGGAAAAAGGACTAGAATGAAGTAAATGTGAGCATCTGGAAGAAGAGGAGTCTCACCTGATCCTGTCCGAGTCTGATAAAACCTCCTGAAACACAAGAAAAACAGTCTGCTCAGGTTGTTTTTCAGAACAAGAACAGAAATGTGACGATAACGAGACGTTTTCATGTCAGGACTTCCTGTTGTCTTTATCAGTTTCTGTGTCAGATTCATGAACAGTCACATCAGCGTCTTCTGCGAGCGGACAAAAACCCCGCAGACCAAACTAATTCACTGAGGAAATGATCAAAACGTCGTTTGTTCATCCATTATTGATGTTGTTACCGTCACTACTGTCAATCGGTTGATTTTCCTGACGGTGACATCAAAAGGTCTCATAAACAACATCAACAAAAACTTGTACAAACGGGAGCGAACAGGAGGAAACTGGGCCGCTCCACATCCTGATCACATGACATGTGAGAGCGATCTCATCGCTCAGTTTGTGCAAACCGTTTGATTCAGCACAAACCCTAAAGGTTATCATCAGACTTTCTGCAGCCTGAAGCTTGAGTCTGTGCTGCGTTTCCCCTGAAACAACACTGAACTGGTTATTGCAGGTCATCAGTACAGCGAGACAGAAAGCAGGACGTCTGCAGGGTCAACAGGTTTAGTAACAGAGTTACTTAGTTACTGACTTCAGCAGCCCTTCGTTTCATCATCAACTTTAACTGTTCAGAAAAAGTCACATCTAAAGGTGTCGGGACTGGAAAGTAACGCACATGGGATGACAGGCGGGAGGAGGGGGACCTACCTTGATGTGGGACTGAGAGGACTGATTAGAAACAGAAGGTCTGTTTTTGTGTCTCTGTGGCTCTTTTACTCCTCTATTCCCCCCCAGCACTTCCTCTTTAGGTCTCGTCCTCCCTGTGATGTCACTCCTCAGGTGTGGGGTCTCTTGCCCCACCCCTTCCTCCCGCAGGGATTGGCACCAGCTGTCAGGCCGCTGCATCGCTGCCACCCACTTGTCCCAGCGTTGAGTCCGGTCTGCACACGTACCCTCCGCCTGTTGCTTCCTGTGGCCGTGGCGGCGCCGCTGGGGGGCGGGACTTTCTTGCTCTCTGGAGGGCGTCCTTCCGAGCAGCGTGAGGTGGGCGGGGCTCATGACACGACAGGTGATCTCATCCAGAAAGTTGGAGAAGCGGACCTTCTCCTCCAAAACCTGCATTTTCCAGTTCCAGTTGGTCTTACGGGGGGAGGGCGGGTCTGAGGACCGACGCTGCTCTGTCCGGTCCAGAGAGTGAGAGGGTGGATGACGCACAGCTCTGCTCTGCCCCCTGCTATCGTCCAACAGCTCCACTGACTTTGACTTCCTGATGATGTCATAGGCGTGCTCCACACCCAGCGAGGCAGGCTGCTTCAGGATGCTTTTCGGAGGGGCAGAGGTCTGCGTCCAGTGAGTCCGGATGTGACGCTCCACTCTGTGGCTGCGGCTCGGTGAGTGCATCCGAGCTGCTGTGGGGTTTCGACGTACTGGAGAACCCTCGCTGCCACCACTCACAAAGTGGCTCCCCGCACGGCGAGGACGGGTGGTGGCACCCACCGCTGTGGGTCTGGTCCGGCTGGGCTTGTGGCTTTGACTACTGAAGAGCGGGGGCGGTGGGATGCAGAGCTCCAGGCTGGACAGGCTGGAGACATCCAGCTCGCTGTCAGAAAGGGGGAGCAGCGAGGTCGGGACGCCATGCTGTGACCCAGCGCTCTGAGGTCGCTTACAGGCGGCAGCTGAGAGGTGAGTGAGCTGGACTGGAGGTGTGTTTAAGGTGCATTGGTTTACCTGACTGACGTTGTGCTGTGGTGCAGGTGCGGCCGGAGCAATCGGCAGAGCGTGGCGGGTCTCGCGGTGCTGTGGCGGAGCCTTACGGTATGGCTTCCTGGCCGGGGCCGCGCTCGTCATCCTGGGCCCTACTTCCTTCCTTCTTCACTTCCTTCCTGGCGGTGTCAGTCCTGCCAGGAGAAGAAGAGTCAGATGTGGCAGAAAATGATGCAACTGCCGATCGCCTGCCAACCGCCAACCACGACACCTCAACCACAAATGGACTCTGCCACTGCTGTCACACTCCCTCTCTCTGTGCGGATCAATGCTCGGTCGCCCCTCATCAGCATCAAACACGCCTCCATCTCTGCACACACCTGCACTCATGTTTGTGTGTGTGTCGGATGGAGCGTAAATGTGTGTCTGTGTTAGCTTTCTATGTTATTGTATGTTTGTGAGGACTGCGCTGGAGGCTCAAACCTGCACTGTGAGGACAAGCCATGACAGAGCGTCCCTGTAGACGATGTCCACCGGAAACAAACACACCTGTTCTCACAGGTATCAAAAGTGGCAAATCACACGCAAGTCACTGGTCCTCACAAGTCCGTGTCAGTGTGTGAATTCTTGGACTTGAATGTTTGTGAGGACCTCAAACTTTCACAGTGAGAACTGAATAGTGGTTCTCACAAGTGAGTCAATAAATGTAGTGTGTGTGTGTGTGTGTGTGTGTGTGTGTGTGTGTGTGTGTGTGTGCACCTCAGGCGACACATTGATCTCAGTTTGTTTCCAGAACAGGAAGTGCAGCTCCATTGATCTGAATGAGGCCAGTTAGCATGTCAGCATTAGCCTGCTAATCCGTCTGACATGGAGCAGTGCACACTGCTAACATGCTAACACTGCTAACATGCTAACACACTCAGATCTGACTGACAACCTGCTGTAGACAACATTTTGAAAACCTAACTACACACATGTATAATCGACATTACAGTGTGGTGATGATGATGATGATTTGTCCATTTGTTTTTACGTTGGCTCAAACCTGCACTGTCAATCATGTGTGAACAAATAAACAAACACACACACACACATAAAAACTATTTGTCTCCACACCCAAATCAGACCAGCTTTACTCCAGTGCAGATCTGAAACAGACAGAGCAGGTCTCAGACTCTGCTTTTATTTCACACTTTCTTCTTCATCGTCCTTTACCCACCTGGTCTACTGGTTTTTACTGGGCTCTACTGAACAGTCCGTTTGTGCTCACTGACCTGCAACGTTTACAGCTCGTCCAGGTCACATGACCCTGCCCGAGGCGGCCAACAAACAGCCGTCAATCACAGTGGGACTTCCTGTCTCTCACATCGTGATGCTGTTTTCTGCTGTCAGTGAACTCATCACCTGCTGTTCGTCCTCACAGTGAAACACATCAATCAGCTGATTTCGACTTCTGTCCCTACGACAAAACTACAACACCCATAAGGTCGAAGTGAACTTCAGTCCAGCTCACTGTTAATGTGATGCTCTGTGATTGGCTGCTTGTTAGTGAAACTGATCTTGGGAGTCGTAGTTGACTTCTCTCATCTGGTTTTCATTTTCACGGGGTTCCTGCGGGTTTGGCTTTTTCATCAGTGAAGCAATGGATGTCCAGACACCAAATGTGGATTATTTCGCAGCTGAAAACAATCCCCAACAGCAGCCCTGTTTCATGGAGTTTTAGAAAAGTGCAAACGACAAGGCGTCATCGCCTTCACCTGGCAGTCGCAGGTGAGGGTGAACCAGCACCACGTCTTCGCTCCTTCTGACTGCAGCTTCTGAATTTTACATTCAAATTGCCTCGAGCGTTTTTACCCAGCATGCTCTGCTCACACAGAGCAGAGCATTTGTGGGGACCGTCTGGTCACGTCCTCGGACGCAGTAGCACTCGTTTCTCTTTCCTTCTTCTTAACATTTTCTTTTCTGTGTTCTCTTCTTCATCTCCTCTTTCTTCCTTTGTCCCTTGCTTTTGTTTTCTATTATTTATTACCCTTCTTGCTTTTGTCATCCTTCATCACGGCCCTGTCTTACACATCTCCCTTCCTTCTTTTCTTCACATCCCTTCCTTTCATTCCAGTGTTTCTCTCTTCAGTTTAGCTTTTCAGAAGTTCTTACTGTTTTTCTCCTCCCTTCCTGATCAGCAGAAGAAAACTGAACTTAAATTCAAACCTCAAATATTTCAGGTTTAATCCTCAGTTAATGAGCAGATACTACTGTTACTCCCAGGAAGGGTTTGAATTGAATGTAGACGTTCATTCTTCACCTTGTGACCAGTTTAACAAAATAATCTCAATTCAAGGTAAATTTACTGCCATCTTTAAAATTTAGAAAGTCAGCAGCTGACTGACTGAAAGCTCTGAACGAAGATTATCTTGCGTTTCAGTCTGTTTCAGAGCTTCAGACTGATTTGAAGATTTCCAGGTATTTCAAGCTTTTTCAGGATGTGATCATCAGTCCAGGTGTGTTTGTACCTGCAGTGTGAGCTGCTCCACGAAACAACACACCTGAAACAAAACACACACACACAGCTGTGAATCACACTGTTTAATCAGACAATTTCCTCGTGAAAGTGCAATCAGCATTAGCATGTTAGCGTCTCAGCATTGTTCCATTAGCCTCGCGGTTTTTCCAGGCCTACACGTTTCATCTGAATCTTTTGTTTTATTAATCATCCTACCTCTAGTGTTTCCTCAATTGTGCTTGTATGAAAATGCCACACAAATACAAATACAAGTTTGATTAATTGATTAAAGACTAGAAATGTTTTTGTCTTGCTGGACTTCCTGTCTGTTATGTTAAAATCCCTCTGTGGTGTCTTGTAGGCGCACATGTACTGCTCTACTGACAGTCTGACTGAAGTTATTGTTCTGGGCCCCGAACACCTTAGAAACAAATTATCCAGTGATATAGCAATGCTGGATGGCTTAGCCGTGGCCTCAAGCTCCACTGTAAGTAATTTAGGAGTTATCATTGACCAGGACATGTCCTTTAACTGACACATAGCGAATATTTCAAAGACTGTATTCTTTCACCTCCACAATTTTGCAAAGATTAGGCACATCCTGAGTCAGAAAGATGCAGAAAAATTAGTCCATGCATTCATTACCTCTAGACTGGATTACTGTAACTCCCTTCTATCAGGCTGCCCCAGTAAATCCATAAAGACTCTCCAGCTAATCCAGAACGCTGCAGCACGACTACTGACAAGAACCAGCATGAGAGACCATATTTCTCCTGTTCTGGCTTCTCTACATTGGCTACCTGTAAAATTCAGGATAGATTTTAAAATTCTCCTCCTCACTTATAAAGCCCTGAACGGTCAGGCACCATCCTATCTTAAAGAGTTAATAGTACCCTATTATCCCACCAGAACTTTGCGTTCCCAAAATGCAGGGCTACTTGTGGTTCCTAGAGTCCTCAAAAGTAGATCAGGAACAGATCCTTTAGTTATCAAGCTCCTCTACTATGGTACCATCTTCCGGTTTCCGGGAGGCGGACACCCTGTCCACATTTAAGAGTAGACCACAAACTTTCCTCTTTGATAAAGCTTATAGTTAGGGCTGGCCTAGACCGGTCTCTAGTTATGCTGCTATAGGCTTAGGCTGATCTCCCATGATGCACTGAGCTTCTCTCTCCTCCTCTAACTCTCCTTCTGCACACATTTATGTCCCATTAATGCAGGTGGAGTCCTTGTGCTTTCTGGTCTCTCAGGTCCTCATGGATCGTGGTTGGACCTCGTGCTGTCGTCCTGCTGAGCCTGGTCCACAGACCAGGCTCAGGCTCAGGCCAGGCTCAAGGCTTTAATTCTGTTACTACTCTGTACAGCTACTGCCATTATTACTGTTACTAATACTGCTATCATAATCACCACAGTACCTTCTGTACACTTCATCATCATCATTATTTACAGTTCCAATACTTCTGGTATTATTGCTGCTGCTATGCATCTTTCACCCCCACTCCCCTCTATGTCTCTCTGTCTGTCTCTCTCTCTCTCTGGTTGTCCACATTGAGTTGGGGTCTGCTCTGAGGTTTCTGCCTGATTAAAGTCAGTGTTTCCTCTCCACTGTTGCTGATGGGAATGTTGGATTCTCTATATTACAAAACCTAATTAAAGAGTTTGGTCTAGACCTGCTCTAATTGGAAAGTGTCATGAGATAACTTTTGTTGTGAACTGGCACCATATAAATAAACTGAAGTGAACTGAAGTCACCAGCTGATCTCCTGATGGAGAAACTGTGTGTTTTGTGGATTAACCAGTCGAGCTTCAAACAAACTGTGCCTCATTACAAAGCTCCACAGAGCCATCCTGTATTTCCACATCGCTTAGGTCAACATCACTTCAACAGAATATAAGAAGTTGTATTCTGCACAATAAATAGATAGATAGATACTTTATTGATCTCAAGGGAAATTCAATGGAAATTCAAGGCTGTCAAACTCTGGCTGTATTCAGGTGGGTCATAACGTGAGCCAGATCTCGTCAGCAGCTTTCACAGCGACACCAACATCATTACAACTGCAAGCCTGACGAGCTGACCCGAAAAATGAACCCGATTCTTCACTCAGAAAAGAACGTGAAGGACGTAAAATGAACTGTTCAAAAGAGAGAAAAGAGCCAAGGCCACAGCGAGTGTGAGTGAGAATCTCACCTCATACGTCAGCACAGAAAACTCTTCATCCTTTCTGCTGTGGCCATCCTCAGACTTTCAGTCCTCCTCCTCCGGACATGCGAGCCTCAAGTCTCAAATAAACTGAAACACAAGACAGTCGGATGGAAAAACACCAGTCAATACCTGCTGTCAGTCAGCCTGCAAGACCTAAAGGAGGGGCTGAAAACACAGACAGAACACAAACTGACCAGCTTAACTGAGGAAGGGACTCAGGGAGGGAAGGATGACCTGCAGACATGCACATACAGGTGTGTACAGGTGTGTGTATTAGCAATGATAAAACCAAACAGACGACAGGAGAATCACAACAGAAACGCTTCAGTTTCAGTGTGAGTCGAAACTAACAGACCACTCACACACACACACACGCACACACCCTGCTGAGTGCGCGTGTGTGTGTCAGCTGAGTCACGGCCGTCTGTTTGTCAGGAAGAACGAGTCGCCGAAGCGTCTGTGAGAGGAAGCGTCCAGCTGACAACCTGAACAACATGCTGACCTCCAGCTGAAGGTCAGACTGCAGCAGACGGCATGCTGAGAAATCCACTGCCTGCACGGAGAACACAGTGAGCTATCTGTCTGCCCGCCTGTCTGTCTGTCCGTCTGTCTGCCTGCCTGTCTGCCCGTCTGTCTGCCTGCCTGTCTGTCAGTCTGTCTGATAAATAATGTATTGATATCATCCGACTCTCATCAGCTGATCGGCTGGTGCTTTGCTGACAAACTGAACTGTATAAAGAGCAAATGAAACAAGATGCTAAAGTTTGGTTTTGCTGAATGTGTTCAATTCAGTTTTATTTATATAGCACCTCATACAATCAAAATTGTCTCTAGATGCTTCACAGAGACCCAGAGCCTGAACCCCCGAGCAAGCAGACAGTGGCAAGGAAAAAGTCCCTTTTAACAGGAAGAAACCCTGAGCAGGACCCGACTCACAAGGGAGAACCATCCTGCTGATAGTCGGCTGGGTGAAGGAGGAGAAGAAGAGGTAGACAGGACAGAGAGGATGAAAGAGAGAGAGAGAGAGAGAGAGAGAAACATACATGCAGTAAACATCATACATTATAAAGGACAAACATGACGGGTTGTTATAACTGGAATTCTGAAGACTGTGTATTGTATGTGGTTTTTTTTAGCTGATATGCTGTTTAAGTTAGTTATAATATCACTACATAGAAGAACAACAAGCAGAGTTTGACATTAGACACTGTTGAACATTTTGTGAACAAAAGGTTGTACTGCGAGTGGGTCTGCCATGTTCCTTCACACGGTCACACACTCTCCACCTGCCTCCACCTGTCCGCTCGTTACGTGTTCTTCAGAAGAAGCCTTTTGGATGAGAAGAAACGTCTTCAACAGCACAACACTTCACTAACACTTCAACTATCACGACCCGGATGACTGAACCTACATCGACAACAGGAAGTAACAACCATTAATTCTTTACAGCAACTGTAACTTTTCAAAGCAAGACAAAACACAGCTGCTCCTACATTTCCCAGAATGCCTTTCAAGTCCCAGACACCGTTCAGTCTTCTGACTGCAGTGAGTACAGTAGTAGTAACTGTAGTACCAGTACTTCTGTCTGTATTTAGTTACAAACTGACTCCAGTTCACCTTTAATTTCTTTCACACATACACCCTCCCCCGTCTATCTGCATACACACACACAGCATACCATAGACTGGCACTAAGTGCACTTTATCTACCTCATTTTGTATTTTGTATTTTATATTTTTATATTAAAATTTTGTTATGCTTGCATAATGACAATAAAGATTCTTGAATCTTGAATCTTTGTCTTTCAACACAGACAAGGGAGGGACTGACATCAACCAATCAGACAAAAAGAAGAGTCACAGGACTCCACCCCCCAACACACCAACCTCATCAACCCACAATCATCTCTGAGCAGAGATAAACCCCTCAGCTGTGTAATCCCACACACACACACACACACACACACGCACACGCACACACACACACACACACATTTTTTTTTGTGCTTTTATTTCAAGTATTTTCTGTCAGTTTTTCTTGAGTCTTTGACCAGGCTCAGGCCACAGACCAGCCACAGACCAGGCTCAGGCCACAGACCAGGCTCAGGCCACAGACCAGGCTCAGACCAGGCTCAGGCCACAGACCAGGCTCAGACCAGGCTCAAGCCACAGACCAGGCTCAGGCCACAGACCAGGCTCAGGCCACAGACCAGGCTCAGGCCACAGACCAGGCTCAAGCCACAGACCAGGCTCAGGCCGAGGAGTGAGGATGACACATTGGTTCAGCCTTTCTGATCAGCAGAATCAATAATCAGCAGATCAATCGGCCTGACAGGCACTCTTCTTTAAAGAACAGACAGCAGTGACGCGTTGACACGTCCCAGCAGGAAGACATCTGCTGTCACTTTGGCCTCTTTAGTTCAAAAGAAACTTTCTTAAGTGAATGTCTCAGAACTGGTAGAAAGATGAGCCAATCACGACGTCTCTCTGTGAATCCTGTCGTCAATAACTAAAAAATAAATTGCAGCTGATAATGAGGATAAAGGGGGTTCAGAACGAGAGAACAAGAAACAGCGAAGACATGAGGACGAGTCAAGGACAAACTCTCACAACACCTCCTGAATAAAACATGAACAACATTTGGTCTGTTTGTAAAATAAAGTCAGCCAATCAGAAACTGATCCAAGAAAAACAACAGGTGGACCGAGCAAGATGTCCGCCTTCACAGGAACAAAATGCTGCCTGGCTTCACATCCACCCTCCTGACCTTCACTACCTTCTCCTGCTGCTTTGTAGCTTTCATTTCCTTTCTTTCTTTAACATTGGTATCCATTAGGGCAGTCGTGGATCAGCGGTTAGGGTGTCGGACCCGTAACCGATGGATCGCTGGTTCGATTCCCCGTCCCGGTGTCCATGGCTGAGGTACCCTTGAGCAAGGTACCTAACCCCCACTGCTCCCCGGGCGCTGCACGCGGTCGTCCACTGCCCCGGGTTTGCTGTGTGTGTGTGCACATCACTTGGGTGGGTTAAATGCAGAGCACAAATTTCGTTGGAGTGAGTTCCCTCCAATGACAAAATATGTCACTTTAACTTTAACATTATGACTTCATATTTCCTTCACTTCCATCTCGCTGCCTTCACATGCTCAGTTTTCCTGTTTCATCTCCTGCTCCTCTTACTTCCTGCATTTCCTCTCTTCCTCCATGTCCTCCTCTCCCTCCTGTCATTCCTTGCGTTCTTCACGTCCTCCTCCAGCTTCATTCAGAAAGTCGACCTGGCTGGTGTAGCTGGTCTGGGATCTGCGTGCACACACTGGACTCCGCTGACTCAGCTGTGCAGACAGAACAACATTTCTGCTCCACTGAAGCAAACACAACAAGATGACTTCACTTTAATAAAATATACATGTCGTCCACACATGAAAACCTGCTGCACAGAAAGCCCTTCAACATGTCTGAGAGTAAAACCAAACTGTGAGCTGCCTGTCTGTCCGTCTGTCTGTCTGTCTGACAACCTACTGTTTTACCATTTAAAACATGCAAGCTCTCAGCTTATTTTGCATGCTGAACGTGTTTCGGCACTGTCACGAGAATAAAGTTTTGGTTTGAATGATGATGGATGGAGCTCATATCAGCCTCCATCTTGGTGCAGTTAATCGTCTTTGTAGCATCTTCTGAGTCTTCAGAGGAAGTGGGACACAGCATCAGCATGATGTCATTTTCACAGTAAACTGAGCTCAGGTGACAGGTGCGACACCTGAATCCAAACACACTTCACCCAGGACTGGAACACACACCTGAGCAGGTGGACACAGCAGGGCACAGCGGAAACACACACAGTGACAGATGGTGTCTGTCAGTCAGCTCTTCATTAACCCTCCCCACACACACACACACACACTCTCCCCCCCCCACACACACACACACGCACGCACGCACGCACACGCATCTGTGGCCTCCATTAGCTGACTGTCTCCATCTCATAAAACCAGACCAGCAGCCCGCAGACCAGTCCAAGTAAAACAGCCAATGAAAAACCATCACCTCACTTCCTGTCCGTGTTTGCTGATGTCATAACACACAGACTCTGACTGTTTCCTAGCAACAGTGCAGTGTCGCTCCACAGGGCCGGCTGCTGTCAGTGGAATCAATATCACATTAGGACGAGTACTTCACTGACACATGCACCGCAGTGAGTGAAACCAGCTTTGATCTGCTCACAGAGACATCGTGTGATGATGGGTTAGCTTCAGTCCACCTGGGCACCGACATCAGCCAAGCGATCCAGCAGGTGTCACAGCTCGACTGGAGGACCTACGAGTCCATCTGACCATCTTCTCTGACTGTCATTAAAGCTCAAAGCAGACTCTGAGGTTCCTCTCACACGTACTGAGTGTGGTCGAACAGTTCCGTTAGGCAACTGGACGTGAAGTTTCTCTAGAAAACGTTCTCACGTCCCTCCTAATGAGTGGGCTGGGTCCCCAGGTGACCCTAACGGCCCACTCAATAGGAAGGACCTGAGGCACCTTTGTTTCCCATTTGCCTTTTGTCACACCCACAGTATAAATATTCCAGACCTCCCCAGCATCAGTCAGAACGGAAGAAGCTTCTTGGATGAAAGGCGAAACATCTTCTAGAAAAACTTCACGTCCAGTTGCCTAACGGAACTGTTCAACCCTGACCACAACCTGGATGACTGAGAATCTCAGATATGTACTGAGTGTGATTTATCTTACAGACATATCAGCGTTCCTTCATCATCAAACACACACACACGGTGACCGCTGACGCTCAGTTCCAAACATCCAGAGGGAACTGAACACAACAGGAGACACCAACCTGAACTCTGACCTCGGGTCAGATCTGATCTTGTTCAACATGTTTTCCTCTCCCTGAAGAACACCTTCAAGAGTTTTCCTTCATTCTGATTGTTAATGTTAATTTTTTTTAACACCAAGACAGCTGCAGACTGACACTCATCAACACACAGCAGAGAAGGTTTCTAAACAACTCCTATGAAGTCAGGCTGGCCTCACCTGGACTCACCTGGCCTCAGTACAACATCGACATGTTTCATCATATGACAAGAGGTCAGCCGTTTCTCTTGCAGGTCAATGATTGGTCATTTAGTTCTGGACGAATCCTGCGTGGATGTCGTCATTTTCACAAACACATAATATGTTTGACATGAAACTGAACCACCAGGAGCTTCATTTTTCATCCAACTTTGTATACAGTCCACAAACAACAGTCCAAACCCACCTGTACTCCTGCTGCAGGGTTAAATAAAGTTTACACAAATATATTCCCACGAAGTAAGACAGAGGACCTGCAGACTCATACTCAGGTGTGTCCAGGTTGTAAGAGGTCAAAGTTCAGCAGCGCTATTAGCACCAACCTGATAAAGAGTTTGAGCAACACAGGAAGACACCTGAGAAGGTTTGAACTTGACTGAATGACATCTTGAGTCTCTGGAACCCTGGAGTTAACTGTCTCTGCACCACCGTGTCCTCTGGGCACAGTCAACAGTTCCATATGAGGGACACAGTCACAGTCCTTCTGTGGACAGCCTGTCCACTCCCTATTAATCCCACTGTACTGAATGTCGGCTGCAGTTCACCTAGAGGGCGCTCACGAGGTCGTCCTCAGTGAACCAGAGTGAATGGAGCCAAGTGGCTAAAATAATTATTCACAGCCACTTCTACACAAAAACATGCAACTTTTATTTTAGTTTTTGCTAATAAAGCAGACGGTTTTGCCCATAAAGCGTTAGCATTCTGCTAATGAATGCTGATTGGTCGGTTAAAGATTTACGACTAGCGGCGTTACGTTACAGTAGGCTAACTTCAGCTATCATTACGTGAACATGACCACAACAATACGCTTTTAGTTTTGTGTATTATAGTCCTCGTGTGTTTTCCCAACGAGAGCTACAGCAGACGTTAGCAGTCTGGTTCAAACAAAACACAAACCAAGATGGTGAATGCAGTAAACTGCTGCGTATGCTGCAAATACTTAAATAATAGAAACAGACAACAGAAAGAAAATTAGCAGGAAACAAATCTTTTGCACCATAAAGGTTACATTTTGGGGCTTCAGCTTCATAAGCCCCCATTCATTCTGGGCCATCTCGTGAGCGCCCCCTACAGAGCTGGACGTGTAGTGGGACTTCTTCCTATATTAGAGTTTCTTTGATAAACACCAAGTTTAGACTGAGCATGCCCTGTGACCCAAGAACACGAGTGTGACAAAGAAAACAGCAGCCAATCAGAGCCAAGAATATACTCGCGACCCAGAGTGGTCTTTACCTGCTGTGCAAACACCACCTTTAACAGACAGGAACAATCAGTCTTCATTCAGGCTGAATGAATGTAGGTTACCGTGACAACAACATGACACGTACACTTTGTGCTTCAGTGACATAATCAACGCAGACTTTCCTCAGCGTGGATCAGCGTGACGACCCCCTGCACACCAGGACAGCTGTGCTGCACCAGTCACCATGGTGACCTAAACGTGAGCTCACAGATGAACACCTGTCAGGTGTTTGAACATCTCCATGTGATTTAAAGTTCTGACAAAACGCTTCATGGTCCTACTTTACGTTGGCAGGTCTGTAATGGGTTTTCTGTGATGGTACCTGAATACAGCTGAAGACATTCTGACTGGGTTGTCTTATTGTGTATGATAGCTTAACGCACACATTTATGACAGCAGTAATAAAACTGCAGCTTCAAAAGCCACCTGACAGGCAGCGAACCCGAGGCCCCAGGAGCCCCAGAGGGTCTAACGACAAGTCCTCCATACTGTCAGGTGGACGTGACGAAGTGGACGAGCAGACAGGAATGAACACACACACTGAATGATTCAGTGATGCTCAGGCTCTGCAACACTTAGCCCTCAGTTCTGTCTGACAGGCTGACGGGGGACAGGACAAACACACCGGGGCTCCGTCCGCCAGACACCGGGCCGAACAGGATCTGAACACCACACCGACGGCCCGGGAAACCGCGATAAACCAGCTCCTGGACGCTGTAGGTCCGCCTGTGGCCCAGTTCACCACACAAGCTGCACCCAACTGTCACACACCGACCGACACCGAACAAACGGCCACGGCGGAGCCGCTCACCTCCACACACTCCGCCGTCTGCAGCTACCGCGGCTCGGCGCTTACCTGACAGGCTGCTGAGCGACTCGGCCCGGGTTAGCGCCACAAACTAACCCCACAGAGCGCAGAGGAGACCAAACTTTAGCCGGAGCTCCGCTCTGCTCCTCCGGCGGGGCGAGGAGGGCGGGAGGAGCGAGGGAGGGGGGCTCCGAAGCGATCCGAGGCCGGGGAGGAGCGCTGAGGTCCGGCTGCGGAGGCGGCGGCGGCAGCAGCGGGCAGACGGAGGAGCAGCAGCCGCCTGAGACGCTTCGACCGACAGAAGAAAATCCACTCAGAGTCGCTCGGATAAAGTTGATCTGCTGCCCTGCTCAGCTGTCGCCATTTTTACCCGCGGGGCATGACGGGTAATCCTCAGGAATCCCGATCCCGATTTAACACCCCCCTCCACCCCCGTCACACGTCCTGACGTACTGACGTCACGCACCTTATCCTGTGGACGTCCACAGGTGGAGGTCAGGGCGGTGCACAGAGGAATATTCAGGGTGTAAAAACATAAAGCACGCGCACAGTATTCAGTGGCGGGAAGTAACTGAGTACATTTACACAAGTACTCCACGTGTGTAAATTGTGTAGTAGAGGTATGAGGTACTGATACCTTACTTGAGTCTGTGACTTTCTTCTCCACTGGTGTTACTTTGCACATGCAGTTACTGTAAGTTCTTATAAAGTACATTCAGTCTATAATGCAGCTGGACTTTTACTGCAGTAACAAGCTGAATGTAGGACTTTAGCTGTAGTGTCATATTCTGACTGTGTGACTCACCTGAGACAGAATGAGACACCTGAGACAGAACAGCCACAGTCCAGTCTTTGGATGGACAAAGAGAGTAAAGACAGCATGAGGGACAGGCAGCAGTCAGTAGATGGCAGTAGGGTCCAGACTGTGTGTGTGTTGTCATGTGATCTGATTTGTGTGTGGTCTGAATGTGATTGGCCTGAATTTGAAGTCTGTTTCAAAACCTGCCAAATAAATCTCAACATTAAGTTCAAGTGAGTCTAAAACCCAACCAGCTACCAAAGAGTCCCTCAGTTCTGCCTGCAGGTGGTTTGTTGTGTGTTTCAGTCTGTATTTACACCAAAACACTCTGGTAGATACAGTGAGGTTTTATATGTCAACACAACAGAGCAGACTGAGGATGCACACACACACACACACACACACACACACACACACACACAGCAGTTGTTGAGCAGATTATCATTTCCCTGCAGGGCGGAAAGACGAAGACAATGTCCAGCTGCTCTGCAACAATGCAGGACCCCCCCTCCTCTGATATGGGAGGTATGGAGAACATGTACGTAAGTAGATCTTTATTCATATGGTACTTTTTAAAACACAGAGTTACAAAGTGACACACACAAGAAAACACAGAAAATTATATATTGCAATATTGCTACCTCATACTTGCACACACTTGCACATGCATATTTATGCTGCTATATGCTAAAACAGGTTTCTTTATTTAAATGTTTCATCCATACAAGTTGCCCCTCGGGGATAATAAAGACATCCTTGATCCGCGATCTTTGATATCCTCAGTCTAGTTTAGCACCCCACCATCCCACTTGAAACAGCGTGAACGAAGTGTTGATTCCCCTTCATGAGGACCCTGACACTGATTGCCAGGCCAGTCGAAAATCTTTCTCAGTGGTCTCACCAAACTGCACCCACATCTGGGTTTTTACCTCCACGACTGCCTGCGTCGCACATCGTTTGGCCGCTGGTAGCCTCAGGAGTCTCACAGGTTGACCAAACCCACCAGTTTAATCTGATGTTTTCAGATTAAAAACTTCATCTCTCTTAATCCAAATCTTCATCACTCTGTCTGAATGGCTGCATGTCTCTCTCTCTTACACACACACACACACACACACACACACACACACACACACTCATCAATCTGACTATTGGTTCCTTGTTTATCTCAGAGGGAAGTGAACAAAGGGAGAGAAGAAGGAGGTGGTAAAGGAGGCATTAAAGGAAAGAAGGAGGCAGGGAAGGACACAAAAAACAAAGGAAGCAGTGAAGATAACCTGTGACTACTATGAAACTTCCACTGAAACTCCGAGTGAATGTTAAACTGGGATGGTGCGTGGAGGTGGAGGGGGTCCTCAGCTGCTGTGGTGAGGGAGGGGTCAAGGCCCCCCCCCCCCATTCTTCTCCCTGTGTAAACAGAGAGGCATTGTGAGGCAGGTGGTTTGACACACACTCACAGTTTAGAGTGGAGAGGAATCTCCCAGCTGCTGCTGCTACAGTTCATTCAGCAGGTTAGACCCTCATCAACCCCTCAACACCCCCAGACCCCCACCCGTCTGAACGGCGGTCGAGCGCCTGCCGTCGGTCAGATTTAGCTTCCAAACGTCGTCACACAAAGATTCGGTTACAGCCGAAGATCCAGAGACAACCAAAGCAGGCTGAAAGCAAGAGCTGCTGAAAGCAATCAGCTGAAATAATCTCAACAGATCACAACGTTATTGGTTATTGACTGGCAGATGTAGAACTTTTTTGTTATGAGATACTTGAGGATTTAGTCCAGAGTGTTTTCAGTGGAGAGTTTCAATGTCCCATGATACTCCACTCTTGGGTTAGGGGTTTAGCAGGTTGTCTTTCAGGAGTGTCTCTTTCTCCAGATGGCAGTCTCTGTGGTCATTGAGGATGTTCCAGTGGTCCTGTAGGTGATTCTAGAGGTCCATTAGGAGGTTTTAGGGGCTCCTACTGAACATTTTGGACCGATGTTCTACACAATCTCCACTAAAAACATGAATCATCTTATTTGAAGACTTGTGAATTCTGCAGTTAGGTTGTTATTAGAGAGGCAGATTAAATGTTTGTGATCCCGTGTGTATGATTGTGTTTGAATCTGGATTTACATGATGTCAGTGAAGCACGCAGAAAAATGTCAGGACACTTTGACTCTGCAGAGAGTTCCTTCTGTTTCCCAGCATGCTGTTTGTCAGTCTCTCCACTCACCTGAAAACATTTATAAAGCTGCTGCTCGTTCCAGGCGAGGACACGTCCCAGCCTGCTGGACCGAGAGGCGTTTACTGCTCCGAAGTCAGATCTGATTCACTTACACAAGCTTTTAGACAAACAAAGACATGCAGAGACACGAGCAGACGTGAGGGAGATGCCGTTTGGCATGCTGGGAGCACAGTCATAACAGATCCTGTGGATTATCAGATCGAGGAAGGAGCCCTAAAAAAGGAGGACTTTAGAACTTTATGCAGGCAAAAATCTTCCAGCGAGACAGCAGGAGTCATTCTGACAGGAAGGGTACATTAATATGCAGAGCCTCAATAAAAATCAAGTTACAGAGCAAATCATGCCATTGAAGCTCATAAAACAATAACGAGCGTGACAACAACAAATGTCCAAAGTGCTGCCAGCGCCCCCCAGAGGCTGCAGAGTTCATAACAGCCTCACATGAACCAAGAGCATACTGATGTACAAGTGCATCAAGTCTTCTGTCTCAAACTTGTCTTTGTCTCATGGTTGCTTTAAGCTTGTCTTGTTTCTGTCTCTGGGATGCTGTGACCAGTCTTTGAGAACTCCCTGGTTGTAAGGAACCTCGGTGTGATGAAGGGAATGTGATCAGACCTGCTGACCACACGAGGAGGAAGTCCTCCGACTCCCTTTGTGTTCAGCAGGTAGAAACAAGACGCGCACAGCGAACAGATACCGATTCAGATCTGATAACTGATCGCACGTCTGTTCTGTGCCATGAACACACCATGGGATGATGAGTTTACAGCAGTGAGTGCAGAATGGCTGGTGAGGTGCTGATCTGCAGGCCATAAGGCACACAGCCAGTAAACCGTCAGCACTTTGGTTTGTTTGATAAGCTGATGAAGCTCGAGCTGAATGTACGGATTGTAAGTTCCTTTGGATTAAATCATCAGCTCAGTGTGATGTAATGTTGTGTGGATACTTTGGCTTGGACCTTCTGTAGTAGTAGTAATAGTAGTTTGTATACCGGTTTCCTGATGAGCAGCAGTGAGATGAAGGATGTTGACTTTCTGCTGGTCCCTTGTTTCTGACTCTCAGACAGTTGATTGCAGCTGTTTACGACACAGTGTTTATGAGTCCAATCAACACTTATTAACACCCGAGTGAGCAGATGAACACACACAGTGAAAGTGTGTGCGTTGGCCTCACTGTCAGTCTGTTAGATTTAATTTAACACCACAGTTATCTGACAAACAACAGGAGACCATCCAGCTCCTCCTCCACACGCTGCAGCATGTGTGTGTGTGTGTGTGTGTGTGTGTGTCAGGGTCAGACCCTGCAGAGAGGGAGTGTGTTAAATGAAGAGGAGGACGGGTGGAGGACGGGTCTCCTTGTCGTCTGTCTGCAGCTTCATATACAAACTGACACTCTAAAATAACCTGCAGGAGTGTGTGTCAGTGTATGTGTGTGTGTGTGTTGAGGGGCACAGAGCACAAACACACGCTCTGGAGCTGAGCTTGATGTTGAGGAGGTTTCGGATGAAGGTAAGAACTCTTTCTGTTAGTTTGTCACAGTTCAGACTGGTCTGATCAAATCTCAGTGTTACACTCACATTTGTGTTTATGCTGTTTGGCGACACTTTGAACTCAGGACTTTTCTATACTGGACTGTTTTCATGTTGCAGTACTGCTACCTAAGCTGCAATATCAGCAGTGCCCATCAGATGTGACGAACATTCAGATGTGACGAACATTCCCATCACTGCAGTGACACTCATTCTGATTGCTGTGTTACTATGACAACCAGTAAATGAGCGCTATGATGTCAGCAGTCTGAGCTGTGCCATGCAGAATAATAGACACTCTGTGATCAGTGAGTGAACTTTGACCTGTTGGGTCTGCCGTAGTCTCCTGGCACATGTAGAGGAGTCACGCTCATGCTCCTGATGCTGATAAGCAGAGTGAGAGTGTTTCTACCTGCGGAGCTAACATTGTGCAGCTTGTGTTAGCTTGTCTCTGCTGTTAGCTGCTGCTCCTCACTGTTAGCTGTTAGGCATCAGGTGCTTTGAGCTTTGCTTATGCTCACTATTTCTGTGTTGCTGTAGAAATGTGCTGCACTGCACTGTAGAAAATGCAGGATCTGAGGGTTCTGGACTGTCGCAGCGGACGGAAACCAGGATGAAGCCTTTCGAGGTGTGATCAGTGACCTGTAATTGGCAGCCGTGAGTGTCTCTACTGGCAGTCAAATCCAGCAGATCTTCTCTGATTTTATTTCCGTTAACTCAGACCTGCTGCTGGTTTATTTGCTGCTGTGATTTGGATTCACTCTGACTCGCTCTGCCAGGATTAAATCATTAAATGATGTTCGTTCAGCTTCAGCCGCCTGTAAAAATCACTCCATAAATACCAGCCCTTCAAAGTAGAAGCTCAGCACAGGCTCAGTGAAAGAAGAAGCTTCAGAGTCTGTCTGCTGAACAGAGATGGCGTCTGAGTGTCACATGACTTCCAGTATTTGGAAAAAAGGGCTTCAACTTTCAACCAAACCGCAGAAGCGATTTTAGTCATGCAACCATCACTGATTAGCAGCAGTGTTTTGTGTTCATCTCTCTTCCAGCAAAACTCGTCAGTCAAAGCTGAAATTAAACCACAAAGCTGACCTGTACAAGCAGACACACTGTGGGCTGCGGTCACATGAAGCAAAAAGACACGACAACACGTGAAATGGCGTGTTGCTCATGCCGAGGCTGAATGAAACCAGCAGGTGAGCAGCTCGTGATGAAAACACTTGAAACACTGACATGAGGTGACTGTTGGAGCCTGAAGGACATTTCACTTTCAGTCTGATGAAACTCTTAGAAACATCACGTGCATCCTGCTCGCGTCCACAGCGACCAGCGCCACCCCGTATCCATGGCAGCAGACGGTCTTCTGAAGATTCACTCAGCTTTTCTCTGACGGTTTGCAGTCATTCCTTCAGCCACGGATCCTGTTTACCCTCCAGGCCTGGGACTCCTTTTCATCTGGTTTTCCGCTGGTCTTCCTCCCTACCATGCCTTCATTCAAGCTATCTAGTCTGACTGTAGATAGATAGAAGTGAACTAAAACCAAAACATGTCTTATGCCAACATACTTCTGATATCCAGCCACAGACAGTTCACAGAATTTGCTTTAAACATGACAAACACAACGCAACAGTAGAACGACTTTACCTCGTGTTTTTATCATCAGTGCAGTTTGAAGCAGGAGAATAAGCTGGACGCAACCGGTAAAAACCAGTCAGTGAGCTTTAGACAGGACATCAGGAGGTAGAAGTATTCAGATCCTTTACTCACACAGAAGTACTAACTGTGACTCAGGAAGAAGAGCAAATCGATCAGATCAGTCTGGATGAGTCTGGAAGGTGAAAGGATGGATGAATATTATCAGCCAAATGTGCTTCAAGTACTCAAAGTAAAAGTACTCACAGTGCAGCACAGTGTGTTCCTGTAGTATCTGCTGTGTCAGTAGTTGCTGCTGGATGTTTGGGCTCATCTGAGCTTCTTTCTGCTGGCGGCTTTAATCTCCAACAGAGCATCAGGTTCTATCAGATCCTCATGTGTTTTGAGTCCGGCTGTCCTGGGAGAACCAGGACCTCCAGACAGGTTCCTGAGCTCACACAAATGGCCTGTTTTCAGCTTCATCCCAGAGGCTTTTTAAAGAGCTGAGCTCCTTCAGCTGATTCGGCCGGAGGAGGAGGAGGAGGAGGATTTTCATCTTCATCCCTCAGTTTATCACAGACATTCAGCACCAACACATCTGGACACTCGGGGTTTTCATCTGGACAGGAACTGATGGAAGGAGTAAAAAAATTCAACTCTGAGGTGGAGAAGTAAAGTAAAGTACAAGTAGGTCAAAACTGTAGTGAAGTACAGTAGCTGAGTAAATGTACTGAGCTACTTTCACCAGAGTCAAACTCTGTCCTCACACAGACTGTTAGAGGATTTATATCTGCTGCTTTATTCAAGAATGCAGAAATGTGTGTGTGTGTGTGTGTGTGTGTGTGTGTGTACATGCTGAAGCATTAAATTGGCCACCTGTTGCTATCCATTCTCAAACACACACACACTCCCCTCATTCTTTTCTTTCTCCGGCAAACACACTGAAAGAAAAGATCTGTGTGTGTGTGTGTGTGTGTGTGTGTGTGTGTGTGTGTGTGTCTTCCTCACATACCAAAGCATGCACACACACACACACACAGAGTAATCCAGGCATGTCAGTTCCTGCCTTTGCGGAGGTTGTGTTTGTCGCTGTAATCTCTGGAAAAATGATCCTGCTCGTTACTTCCCGCCGCCTGCCAGCCGAGTGTGTGGGCAGAGCGACCTGAAGGTCCGTCGCTACAGCAACAGGCTGAACAGAGTGAAGCTCCGAGCAGAAGAAGAAGAGACGAACAGAAAAACACGCATGAGGAGATGTGACAGGAGAGACCAGGAGGAGATGTGAAGAGATCAAACCAGCTGGAAGCAGCAGGTAGGAACAGGAAGCAGGACACACAACAGGTCACATGATCTGAAGTGCTCGCTGCTGCAGCTCACACTGCTTCAGTTACAGTTAAAGGTGCAGTCTGAAGATTTGTAAATGATTGGTAGCTGTTATGGTAAGTGTAGAGCAGAGCCGGTTCGCAGGGCTTCACTTTGTCCTGCTTTCCCTGTGAGGAGTTTGTGTGTCGGCTCAGTTGTCGTGCAGAAAGTCGGCAGAGGGAGGAGCTCAACAAACCTTAACACAGCACATATCAAACTTATGGTGTCGTTTGTTCTCAGACTGTCAGTGAAATCCTCCATCAGGAGTGATGATTTTCTCAACCAGTCGGCACTCTGCAGTGTTTTCACTCCACCTGTTAGGATCAGCTCAGCTCTCTTGGAACGTCGAGCACCAGGAAGAAAGTACCAACTTTTGACCGCGGAAACCCAAAGAATTACGATTCCAGTGCGTCGGCTCGTCATTGTGATTGGTAGTGAATGTGAGAGTGAGGATGCTGGTGGGGGAAATAACACATGTTTGATGAGGAAATGTTGATTACATGGCCTGCAGCTTAATTTCATTGGTTACTTAAACCTCCTGACACTCTGACAGGATCGGTCAGGATCGGTCCAGGTTCATACAGTGAAACTGTCCTCCTGATAAATCCTGAGCTCCATCAGAGCAGGCACAAATCGACAGTCGACAGTTTCCTCCGTCCTGCCGAATGTATACCTGCAGATTTTAGTTTTGCTGGTTAGAAGTCACAATATTTGCTGCAGTGACATCAATGCACTCATGGAAACGCTTTAATTATTGGCTGTAGTCTCTGCTTGCTAACATTAGCTTCTAACACCCATTTCAGCACACTCTGAATGGAGACTTTGACCACAGGGAAACAAATATAGGTTACAAAAACAGGGTTGGTCTCTGCTCTCATTTGTTGTTTGTTGTAGGACCACAGTGTAACGCACTGTCTCCATGACAACAGTCTATTTCCTGTTTCCATGACTCGTGATGTCGACGAGTGAGATATCTCAGAGGGTCAGAAAGTACAGTAAAGATGAACTTCCTGTTTCACTTTAGGTCTCTGCTCAGCACTGGCACAGTTTTTATTTTCTAGCTTGTGACTTCAGTTTTTGTTCCTTCGTGTCAGGTGAAGAGATTCACTCGCTGATTCTGAGTGGACCTTCAGTTTAAGGTCGAGTTGTGGACACAGCGCGTGTCGAGTTCATGTAAAATCCTGCTGGACTGCATCATGTGTGTCTGGTCAGTGTTTCGGTGTGTGATAAACCTGGATCAGATTTCACAACACTGATTGCAGCAGGTTGTCCCGTCTGTTCAACGGTGCAGATGTGTCAGAAACGTCCCACATCAAAGACTCACAGATCAGTGCTGGAGTCATTTATCGTCTGTCAGCTGATCAGGTTTCAGATATGTTTGATCCATCGAGGAGATGAGCGGGAGTCTCAGGTTCGCACACATTTCACAGACGCCTTCAGAAAGCTTTGATGTCCACAAAGATCTGATCTGAGGTCTGTTTTCAGCTGCTGAAAGGGCTCTGATTATCAGAATGTGTGAACAGCTTCTGGCCTCCACCTCCTCCTGAGGGAAAGTCTGCTCTGAGTCTGCCGATGGGCAGCTCTGAACACGACTCCAGAACCAGAAAACACGAGCTGAAAGTCAGCGTGAAGCTCCATGCAGACGAGAGGAGCTGCAGATTCGGGTGATGGTTCACTAGCAGAGACACCAGCACACTGTCAGCTCACACTCTTCATATAAAAATATTCATTAGACACTTTATCTCCAATGGGATCTACTTCTGTCTGAAATCTCTTCTATACACACTCTTCTGAAATGGGGTCTAAATTTCTGTTTCATTAATGCACAAACACTGAACCGATGACTGAAACATCTTTTCACTCACAAAAATCAGTTCACATCAGACCGAAGCTGCCTCATGAGAAAACAGTAAAATGACTCACTGTGTAAAAGGCCTTCTTATCTCAGCAGAGCTTCCTGTCAGTTTGGTTTGATGAAAACATTGGACCTCAGGGAGTAAGAAGCAGGAAGGGTTGGCTTAAAGCGTGCAGTGTGAACACAGCCTGTCTGTTAACAGCTGATCCTGGAGCAGCTCTGATTTATGTCTCTCACACCTGGTTCAGACCTTTGATCGGGATGATGACAGCTCGAGACGCCCTGCTGAAGATGCCGCTGAGCGAGCCGGCGTCTCCGTCTCACCTTTCAGGAGTCGCCATGTGTTTATCTACTGCTGACAAACTGACTCCAGGTCAGAGACCAACGCGTCTGTTTCTTCTGTTTCAGGTCCTCGTCGTCCTTGCGGCCGCCGACATGTCTTCAGCCAGAGCTGCAGCCGTCCTTCTGCTGAGCTACTGTGTCCTCGTCGTCCCGCCCTGCAGAGGTCAAGGTAAGGTCACCTGGTCACATGTTCACTCCACAGTAACCAAAGCTCATTCTGCAAACAGCCACTTTAAGACCTGAGTGCGGAGCTGCAGGCTTTAAATGTTCAAAGGCTGTGACATTCGTCTGAACGTCACAGAACCAGAGCGCTTTTATTCACCTGTTGTTTACGTTCTGTTTGTTCAGAATCAGACTGACTCAGAGTCCGGTTCAGGTTCAGATTCAGGTTCAGGAAAAATGACCCATAAAATGAAGTGTTACGGCTGACAGCAAGATGTCCATCTCTTCCACACTGGGAGAACTCCACACACACACACACACACACACACACACACACGTGATTATCAGAGTGTAAACCTCCAGGAGCACAGATTCATGACCCCCCACCTCACACTACGACCTCCCTCTGTGGTCAGCTGTGAGCTTCCTGAATGTGATCAATCAGAGAGGAGTTCAGGGTGGAGACAGACAGGTGTTGGGCTGAAGGCAGATGATCAGCAAGATCGCCGCCAAGAGTCTCATGGTCAGGCTGAGGGGATGGACTGGTTCTGGGATCCTGGCAAAAATATTTTTTTCCCACAGGCTGAGCTCAGCGTGTCGGCGATGCAGCTCAATGTAGGATTAGCTTAGCTTAGCACAGAAGCAACAAAATGTGCCTACAGGCACCCCAGAAGGCCACCAACATGTTAGATCTGTTTGTTCTGGACAAATGCAGGAACACATTGTACTTTTATAAGGAGTTATGTTGTTAACTAAAGCAGTGATTCACTGATGTTCCTCTTCAAGGTGAGCTTCATATCTAAGGATTATTTACATTTCTCCACTCAAATGAGGCACATTCAATTCAGCTCAGTTCAAGTAACTTATACAGCGGCAAATCACAACATAAGTTATGCCATGACACTTGCCAAACAGAGCGGGTTTGGATCAAACTCTTTAAAAATTAATCTTTAAATTAAGCTTTTAACATTTGTGAGGACTGTAGAGATGTTAAAAACATTCCCAGCCCCTCTGCTCCTTGTTAGGAAGCTGTAGTTTCCTACTTCCTGTCCTGACCTCATGACTTCTGACCTCTCAGATGCTATACGGGTGTTAATAGAAGTGTTTTACATATTTATGTTACATATGATGTTATATTTAAGATAATACACGAGTCTGTGTTATATGTCAGTTGTGTGTTTGCGGTTACATATTAGTTCGGTATGAGGCCATATATTCGTTACGTAGAAGGTTACACAGGAGCTCTGTACGGTGTTGTATGTGTCTTCCACGTTCTACCTACGTTCTGCATCCGTTCTACATACGTTCTGCATGCGTGTGGATGATGCGGCGGCGGCGGCGGAGCAGCAAGCGGCTGCAGTTCTTACTGCACCACATTCAGCAGCAGCATCAGGGCCCTGCACACCAGCTACTCCTTCTCTCTGCAATCACAGAAACACACCACCCGCCTCCACAACAGTAAGCTCTGTCACAACAGGCTCACCTCTTTAAGTGGTTCTGATTGAACAGCTAATGAGCGAACAGGTGCTGCCCCTGACCCGGCCAATCAGAGAGCAGCAGAGCGGCTGCGGAGGTTTTTTCAATCAGTGGAGCATTCATCTTGTTTAAAGCTGCACCACGAGCTAAAATTATCCTGCACGTCAGTCTCAGTTTCACTCTGATTATCTGCACAGTTTCCAGATGTCCTGGAAAACCTGGAACTCCTTACTGTAGCTTCTCCTAAGAAAGGACCAGATGTTCCAAAACGTTATGAAAAATGATGAGTTCACTGGCTTTTGTAAACTTGAACGGTGGAAGCGAATGAACCTGGCCTACAGCCACCTCAACTGGCTCCTCTCAATGTGGAGGAGCAGCGGGTCTACTCCGAGCTCCTCCCGGGTGACGGAGCTCCTCACCCTATCTCGAAGGGAGCGCCCCCCACCTTGCGGAGGAAGCTCATTCCAGCTCTTTTCGATCTTGTTCTTTCATGACCCAAAG
This sequence comes from Scatophagus argus, assembly GCF_020382885.2. Classification (NCBI taxonomy): domain Eukaryota; kingdom Metazoa; phylum Chordata; class Actinopteri; family Scatophagidae; genus Scatophagus; species Scatophagus argus. The sequence goes on from NC_058502.1 coordinate 253,593, forward strand.
TTCAGGTGAGGGTAGGAACGTAGATTGAGTGGTAAATTGAGATCCTCGCCTTTCGGCTCAGCTCCTTCTTCACCACGACGGACCGATACAACGACCGCATTACTGCTGTCGCTGCACCGATCCGCCTGTCAATCTCACGCTCCCAACTTCCCTCACTCGTGAACAAGACACCGAGATACTTGAACTCCTCCACTTTAGGCAGGAGCTCTCCTCAGACCCGCAGGGTTTTGTGACTGGTTCAAACTTTGGATTACATTTCCATGTTAAGGTGTTGCCAAGCAACATGGCCATACAGTTGGGTGGGTTGCGTGTCATTTTTTTTGTCTCGGTGTCACAGCACATCGCGTCCCATGAATACAGATGCTGTCATGTATGTTCTGCGTGTGGAATCTTCATGCTTGAGTCACGGCTGGATGGATGGTAGATGTGGATCCCCAGTGAGCGCGCTCAGTGTTGCTCGGCACCTTATTGTTCTCTGTTAATCTGGGCTCCCCCAGCTGTCAGATTAACCCTCGTGTGCTGTTGTCTGGCTCTTCTCAGATAACACTTAGCACCTCCCAGCTGTTGTTCTAGTCATGTGAGACTCGGCTGGCGTTCCCAGCAGCCCCAGCACGGAGCTCCATCAGGGGGCACGGAGCTCTGAGGACGAGCCTGTTGTTTCCCTGTCAGGACTTCCTTTGAAAACAATCCTCCCAAATTCCGATCCGACACTCGATCCACCACCAGCTTCACTTCACCTGCGTTCAGAGCTGAGAGGCCAGAGGTCACGGTTGCTGGTCTAAAGATGGAGCAAATATTCCCGCTAATAACTCGTCCGTGATGCCAGAGTTCAGCCAGAGTTCAGCCAGAGTTTGATCTTCAGGAGGGGAAATAAAACGGAAAACTGTTTGTATAAAAATCTAATAAACATCAGCAGACAAGAAGCCACAGAGGTGATGTTTTCTCTGCTGTCTGCCTGAATTTATTTCTCCACAAAGTGAAATCTGGAGGATCTGCTGTGTTCAAGTTCTGCTGGGAAAATCATTACATTATGAGGCTGAGTATGCTAACATGCTGATGTTCAGCAGGTGTGTTCACCAGGTTCTTCAAAGAAATTGCCCTCTGGGATAAATAAAGGAATTCTGATTCCAATTAACTTAGCATGTTAGCATGCTAACATTAGCTAATTAGCAGTAAGCACAAAGTCCAGCATTACTTTGGCTTCTTCTAAATGACTTCTTCTTCAGACAAAGTGGAGCTGCAGTGTTTGGGCCAAAGCTGTGAACAGTGTTTCCTCTCCACTGTGGCCAAGTGCTTGCTCAAGGGGGAATGTTGGGCTCTCTGTATTACAGTTTAATTCAAGAGTTTGGTCTGGACCTGCTCTAACTGGAAAGTGTCATGAGATAACTTTTGTTGTGAATTGGCGCTATATGAATAAACTGAATTGAACATAGTTCATCTTTTAAAGTTTGTTTTATGCACCTCAGAGTCTCAGTTTTAAGCTCAGCACTGAGTGATTCTGTTCTCATGTTGGTGTTTTTTTGTGCGACTGCGCGTTCAGGCTGCTTTATGAGAGAGTAAAACCAAACCATGAATTATTTTCTCAACTGTCCCCACATGGAAAGAAAATATATTAACATATGTGTTTTTTATCTATGTTATATATATTTTCCAACATATGTGCACATATTCGAAATTGGCCCCCTACATATATGTCTATGTCTGAACTATATGTACATATATATCCACATATGCACACATATATTTACATGTATGTATAGCATACATGTAAATATATTCCACCACTGCTTAGGAAGCTGAAACTTTTAGCACAGAAGTCGCAAATCTCACTTAAGTTGAGGCTTTATTAGCCTCGCATCGTCATCTTCACCAAAAAGAGACGCATCTTGTGAATCCTGAATTCATAAAACACATGAGCAGTTTAACGTTAATTCCGAGGTCCTCGGCTTTGCTTCCGCGTTGGAAATGAGAAAAATCTCAGCCCGTCGTTTGTTTTACCGAAGCGATCACGTGATCGATTGTGGCGGTTAACGTCACAGCACGTTTGCGCCATGTTTTAACTTGTTTAAACATAACACAAGAGCAGCCTCTCGCATGCAGCCGGTGTAAACACACTTTTCAGCTGCCCGCAAAGCCCACAATTCATTGCGGTTTTCCCGCTCCGCTACGCCACCCTCTCGAGCCCTGTAGCCTTCTAAGCCCGGTGTCTCGGTTCGGCTTTGTGAGTCGGTAGTTCGCCGGTCGCCGCAGTGTGGATCGACTTGATGAGAGATGATAAACTGTGAGGCCACTTTTATAAACTGAATTTTCTTCTGCAAACCTCAGTCTGCATTGAACTAAAATAAGTACAATCATAACTACATTTTGTTTAAACATATGTGCACATTACATCATTTGCAAATAAAGTGAGATATAGGCATTATGTATGACATATATTTCCTATATATCCACATACATGCACACATATGACAGTAAATATGGCATACATGCAACATATATTCTGCATATATTGGGATATATGTTCATATATTTCCTTTCCGTGTGGGTCATCAGTGAAACTCATCATCATGTTTAATGTGAGGAAGCTCCAGCATCACTTGCTGTTTATCAGCCACATGTTTTCCTGTTTGATGACAGCAAAACCAGTTTCTCCACCAGAGACGTCATCACGTGACCCACCAACGCTGAGGTCATGTGACCACATGTGACCGCTGTCCATTCCTGTGAGATGTAGTTGAAACTTTGAGGAAAAAGTCAGTAAATGGATCTTGGACCTGCTCAGCTTTTATGTGTCAGGAAAATATTACCCAGCAGCTTCCTGTCACCATGATGTCCCTGCTGTCTCTGACCTGTTCTCCTCTCCTTCTTCTCTGCAGGAAGTGACTGCAGCTGTAAAGACACCAACAGTCGCTGTGACGAGTCGGGAGTCTGCAGGTGAGACGTCCGTCACTCATCCTGTCCTGCTGAAGCGTCCACTTCTCTTCCTCTGTGTTTGACTACAGAAGACAGGATGAACGTATTTATGTAACGCCTGGTCACATGACTGCGTGTGTTTCCAGGTGTGACCCCGGCTGGGACGGCGAGCGTTGCGAGCGCTGCGTGCCGATGCCCGGCTGCCTTCACGGCTCCTGTGAGCAGCCCTGGCAGTGCAGCTGCGAGCCGGGCTGGGGAGGCCGCTTCTGCGACAAAGGTCAGCCCTCACGCGGACACAGTAACGTTAAGTTCAGTCTTGTTATTCGAGTAAAATATGTGACTATTAGCAGCAACTTGTCCTTCATGTATGAATAATACATTAAGGTATTTTAAAGTACATTTAACTTGATCATTGTCAGTACACGATGACTCAAATGGACCCAGCAGTGCTTCGACCTGATTGGTCCAATTAGCAACATGACTGAAAACACTTGAGGCCTTTAATTGTACTTGACTAAATGTTTTGTCTCTCAGTCAGACTTCAAGACTGTGTGACTTCCTGTTGATGCTGTGGTTCTGGTCCGATGTTTCAGACCTGTTCGTGTGCTCGCAGCGGCCGCCGTGTCAGAACGGAGCGACTTGTGTGATGGAGGACAGCGGCGAATACACCTGTGTGTGCCCTGAAGGTTTCCACGGCCGAGACTGTCAGCTGAAGACGGGACCGTGTCACCAGAGGAGGTCTGTTCAGCTGGGCGCCATCATGTGGTCTGTCCAAATATTAACCACCACGTCCTGCTACTTTGAATGAAGCTTTGTCTTTGTCGAAACAAAGACACCAAACAAACAGGTTCAGATTTGTATGTCTTTCCATGAGACTCACTTTCCCTTCTTCTTTGTGTGTTTCGTCTCCAGGTCTCCCTGTAAAAATGGCGGACTGTGTGACGACGCTGACGGCTTCGCGGCAGAGTTTACGTGTCGCTGCCTGGCCGGCTTCACGGGGCCACGCTGTGAGACTGACGTGGACGACTGCCTGATGAGGCCGTGTGCTAACGGCGCCACCTGCCTGGATGGCATCAACCGCTTCTCATGCCTCTGCCCCGCCGGTTTCACCGGACGCTTCTGCACCATCAACCTGGATGACTGCGTCAGCCAGCCCTGCCTCAATGCCGGCCGCTGCCTCGACCGTGCCGGTGGCTTCCACTGCGTCTGCCAGCCTGGCTACACCGGAGCCATCTGTGAAACGGCGCCAAGGGGCCACGAAGACCGCGAGCCGGGGTGGGAGGGAGTAGACGGCGGGGTCAGAACTCACCTGACCACTGGGGCTAAGAACCAGAGGAACAGCATCACTGTCAGCAGTAACAGCAGTCGCCATGACAACTGGCTTCTTAAAGTGACAGTGAGCGAACGCGGCGCCACCGGCCTATCGGAGGACCAGCTCATCATCCTGCTGGTGCTGGCGGGGATGACGCTCGGCGTGGTGGTGATGACTGCTGTCTTTGTACTGCAGGGTCGCTGCAGGAGCTGTGGCCACACCCCTTGCTGGGTGCTGACATCATCTCCATCATCTTCATCATCATCATCCCAGCAGAGAGGAGAGAAGAGCAACCGACGAGGGCGGCCAGACGAGCAGGAGTGTCGGATCAGCTTCCTGAACGTAGCAGAATCAGAGAAGAAGAAACTGAACAGTGACGTCATATAGACGGGGTCAGAGGTCACCTGACAGCCTCACCTGTCTCATGGTCACATCTGTGTACACCATGTCCACCTGCTGATGTTTGTAGTCCACCAATTTATCAAACAGCAGGGACTTTCACACATTCTTCTTCCTCATTGCCTGCGTTACCCACAATGCACCTCCCCCACCAACAGCTGTGTGAGATTGTGGTGAGTTAGTGGCAGCTAATGGAAAGAGCTGCATAGGTGATGCTGACTTCATACTGCTGCTGATGGACATTTTACAGAACATAGCAGAAACATCTGGGAAAACCTGGAGATACCTGGAAACACCAGGAAATGTCTGGAGATACCTGGAAACAACACCTACTGACTGGAGTCCAGCTTTAAAGCGACAGTAACTGATGAAGGTGTGATGTTGTACAGGATGTACAGAACATTTTGCACACCTTATTCTTCATTTAAATTAATTTTACTTTTTGACTGTGTGCTGTAAGCTTCACTAACATCAAACTTTAACATGACATTTCTGGAATCTGATTTTGTCAGTTCTGCAGCTCAGACCCTCCATACGAGTAGTTTTTGTCCAGATGAAACATTTGGACCGCCACAGGCTAGCTGTTTCCCCCCGTGTCCATGCTAAGCTAAGCTAAGCAGCTGCCGGCTGTAGCTTCATGTTTCCTGTTTGTGCGAGTGGAATCAGTCTGAACATGTGACTCTCAGACAGGAGCTGAAAAGATTTGATGACCGAAAAACTGAACAAGAATGAAAGGTTTCTGTCATACAAAGAGACGGCGGCTTCACGTCCTGCACCACAGATTATAAAATGTTGGGAATTTCTGCAGGAAGCGAACGAGAGGAGCGTCGCGGTGTGACAGAGATGAAGCCCAGTCGGAGCAATGAAACATCTGGACTCTTAATGTGGCGGGGCTCAGCACTCTGCTGACTCAAAAGTCCAACCCTCCAAGTTTAAATAACAGAAACACACCTGTGCCACAAAAAAGAAAAAATAGACAGATGAAGACTTTAGGACTGGTACAGTGTGGAGATAAAACGTCAACTGTCTGTGTTTACAGTGACTGTATATCATCATGATTGTGAGCAAATTCTCACCTTAAGTAAAAATTAAAAAGTCACAGCTGAGATGCTGTCTGACAGATGACTTACTGTAACAGTTCTGAGTTAAAAAGACTTAATTTTCTTCTTTAACACGTCATGTGGCACAGCTGAGACGTGTTGTTGGGTCCGCCTGTGTTTTCCTCACTGTATTAAAACTGATGCTGCAGCCTTAAGACATAATTTATTGGTGTAATTTATCAGTGAATGTGATGTTCTGGCTGAGAGGTTTTATAACAAACTGTGTGCAATAAAGTTGTGAATGAGCTCTGAAAGCTGTCAGCTGCTGCTTCATACAACAGACTGAGAGGTAAAACAGGACTCACGCAGGAGACACGTCCAACATGTCCTCACTGGACTTTCTGCTAATTTATGGGTTTGAACTTGAGCCTGGTAGGTTGTTCAACAGCTTCTATTTCTCTGGACTCAACTTCTGTAAATCTATCTTCATTTCTTTTCTATTGAATTAAAAAGAAGAGAAGAAGAAGCAGAAGAAGAGTTTTTTGTTCTTACGGTTTGCCTCCATTTGTCAGCTGCAACTGAGCACGTGATCGGATGTCAGGCTGACTTTATGAATATAGATATAGATTATAGATAGATACTTTGTTGATCCCGAGGGAAATTTGAGAAGTTTCATCACGTTGAGAATACAGTCGGCCAAACGAAAGCCGCAGCAACAGGTGAACCACAGGTGAAGCAGGTTGCATTCAGTGTGGTGCTAAAGTGATCACCGTCACACACACACACACACACACACACACACACACACACGATCAATAATTATTACCATTGATGTGAATAAACATTAACAGTTGGCAGGCTACACAGTCCAACACTGAGAAACATTTTAATTCTAAATATGAATCATTAATAATCCGAATAAAGTATCAAACAAATGCTGAACAAACACATTTTTATGTTCTAATAAAATGTGTGCCAATGTTGTACATATCGTTAAGTTAATGAATTTGTGCACTCAAATTATAAACATAACACACTGAAGGTTTTAGGCTGAAAAATCTTTTCATACCACCACCTTCACCTGCCCCTTAGCTAACACTTAGCACTGTTAGCTCTCTGCCTGAGGTGAACGATGACTCAGAGCCGTTGGTTCCTGTGAAGTTGTAAACAGTTTTATTACTGACATCAGAGCAGCAGAGCAAACCAGGTGAGCAGAACATACATTCATCAGAGACACACAGTACACCTGCTGAACAAACACCTGTCCAGAAGCCACTTGGTGCGTTATTTTGTGCCGCCACTCACTCTGTTCTCGTCTTTATACGGGTGCTACGTCAAACCATGCAGAGCATGTGATTGGCTGCGACCTATCAGGTGATCTGACAGCGAAGTGCAGGGCAAAGAAACAATCCAGGAACATTCAAACCAAACAAAAAAAAGTGAAAATAGTGGGAAGGTGGGTGTGTTTGTGAGAGGAGTCACATTTCAGTCTCAGCCAATAGGCTCTCACCTAGACCTGATGTCAGCAAGACCATCTGGGGGCTGGAGTCTGTGGGGTCAAAGAACAATACGTTTAGAGTTTCTCACCAGATTTAAAGGACCAGACTGCCACTTTTAAGACCATTAACTATGAACCGTCTACATTAGTGATCAGTTTTTGATTGATATCCTTTCATCAGATAGACGTGGGTTTCAGTTCATTTCTGTAAAAAACGGATAAATGTTCATACTCAACATTTAGTCAACTATTTTATTTCTACAAAGTTTAGTAGCTTACAAGGTCAAAGTAACTCCATCTCTGTTATTTAGACTCAGTCCAAATGACATGAAGCAGACAACATGTTAATCAATGAGCTGTTACTTTGGGACAGAGCCAAGCTAGCTGTTTCCTGTCTTTATGCTAAGCTAAGTTCATCAGCGACTGGCTGTAGTATTCAGAGTGGAGTCAATCTGAAAATTTAATCAGCGAGAAAAAGCAGATAATTTCACTAAAATCTGAACTGTTCCTTGAATGAAAATCAATCTAAAAACTGGAAAATGTTGAAATAAAACCTGATTTCTAATACACTTAACATATAAAATCAGAAATTTTACTGTTTCCTCTGTTCTCTTTCATTTGTAAAGTCTCAGTCACACGGCCACTTCAAAATGTCAACAAATGTAATGAAATAGAGTCAAATCACTGCAGTCACTGGATTCACACAAGGGGATGGAGTAATTTTTCATGTCAAGATTTTCCATGTCACAAACTGTCTTGTGTGCCCTTGAGCAAGGCACTTAACCCCCCAATATGCTCCCCGGGCGCTTGATGCTGCCCACTGCTCCTGTGTGTGTTTCACTGTGTGTAATTTGCAGGGTGTTGCATGTGTGTGTTCAACTAAGGATGGGTCAAATGCAGAAGACGAATTCAGTGTGTGTGTGTGTAAAAATATATATACTGTCAATAAAGTGATTCTTCTTCTTAGCAAGCAGCTAGCCCTGTGAGCAGTTAGTACTCACATGTCTAGCTGGTAAACTACTGCAACTGAAATGCTAATATGCTAACCAGTCGGTGTGTGTTTTATTTGTTTGGGTCCTGAAGATGGTGTGAAAGCCATCAGTTATCAGGTTAGCTTGATTCCAGTTTATCAAACGTCGTACTGGTGTGACGACCTGTTGTGTCCTCACTGACTGTTCAACACGTCTCCTGTTGCCGTCTGTCCTCGGACAGACGAGCGCCAGGTAATGAACTGCCAAACGAGCTGTCATGCTGATTTCGTTTGCTCCATCAATTAAACAAACGGCTGCAGAGATTTTATTTTTTAAAGTGAACTGATTTCATCTCACATAACTGTTTTTAAATGTTGATCTGACTGGACCTTTAAGAACCTGCTCTGGACCAGAACCAGGTTCAGACCAGGACTTAAGACCACACAGCTCTGGAGAACCACAGAAGAAGAGCAGGTCTTCAAGAGACAGATTCTTATGAATATTCATTATTGGTAACACTGAATACCCTTTAACTGGGATTAGATAAAAACCAGTTTAATCAGAATTACACACCACCTCTATTACACAGAACAACGCAAAACCACCTACTGTCACTGAGGACACCAAACACACAGAGCCAGGCTGATACTGGGTCCAACTGGGACAGACTGGGGTCATATTGGGTTAATAGGGACGGAACCTGGATCATAAAAGGTCAACTGGGACAGAATGAGGCTGACATGAGTGCAGCATTAGTACAAATACATATATGATCTTACGTGGTAAACAACACCAGTGGTACCAGCATGATATTCCATTCCAGTAGAACCAATATGATAAACTGTTAGCCAGCAGAACCAGTATGGTATCCTCTACCAGTGGAACCAGCATGATAAAGTGGACCCACAAACTGGTGGAGTAAACTGGGCTGATAGAACCAGCACTGACTCTTGAACAACGGAGCCAGTATGAAAAACAGTACCATTAGAACCAGGAGCATAACCTGGACTAGTTGAACCAGTGTGATAAACTGGAAAAGTAAACCCAGCCTACTAGTTCGTTACTGGTTTTGTGCCATATGAACCAGACTTGCTGATTTTGGGGACCAGTGAGGAAGTGGGACAGAGAGGGGAGGACAGGGGGAGTGTTCAGCCCTTACTGCTGTGGGGGAGCCAGGCGGGAGGCTGGTACTTGTCTCTGATTGGCTGGTACTTGTCTCTGATGGGCAGCAGGGCATTTCTGGAGGCGGGGCCTGGTTGGAGGGGCGTGGCCTCTCTATCATCATCATCCTCTCCTTCAGACAGCAGGTCACAGATCTGCTGCTGCAGCTCTGGACTGATGTCGTTCTCCGACAGGACCAGAACCCGCAGGCTGGTTGGGTAGTTCTCCACCATGTCCAAGAACACCTGGACACAGAAACCAGCATCAGTCAAAACAAACAAAACAGAGAAAACGTATTTATACACAAGGTCCAGCAACACGGCTGCATTGGCCTGTGTGGCTGAACGATTTAATGTGGTGTTGTAGTGTGAAGGCCACAATCTGAGACCACACCCACACAATTTTTATAGATAAAGAGATAATGAAGTCATTAATTCAACTTTGATCACCTGGAGGAGGTAAATGTAAAGTTCAGTACCATCTGATTATTGGCAAGTATGTCGATTATACTTATACCAGTCCAGGGTCAAAAAACGGGCAGGAAGCATCACTGCAGACCCCTCACACCCTGCACACAAACTGTTCGATCTGCTTCCCTCTGGTAGGCGTTACAGAGCTCTGTATGCCAAGACCACCAGACACAAAACCAGTTTCTTCCCCCAGGTTGCCTCCCTGATCTCCCCGTAAACCACCTGCCATTGTGTGAACCATCACACTGTTTGCACTACATGTATATATATATATATATATATATATATTTTTTTTTTTTCCATTTCTTGTAAATACTTTATTCTTCATTTCTTCATTTTTTGCATTGTATTTTCATTGTATTTTGCATGGTGCACAGGACAGAGAAAAATCCGGAGTCGAATTCCTTGTATGGTCACACATACTTGGCAAATAAAGCTGATTCTGATTCTGATTCTGATTATAAAAATCTGTCCTAACAGCAGTGTGCAGACTGAATAGAAAGTGGGCCAAATACTGATCCTTGTGGTACCCCACACATCATGTGCCAGATTATTCCAGTAGGACCAGGACTTGCTCAGAGTCCAGCCCAGTTTTCCACCTGTCTGTCAATGGGGTGTGATCGACTGAATAATGACATCTAATAACACCAGATGTTTTGTTTGTGTCAGTGTTCACTTTAAGCGTTACTTTAGATAGAAAACTAAAAACCATAAACCGGATGAGCTTCTGAGTGAACTTCCAGATCAAGTTATCACTATCAGATTCAGAAATACTTTACTGATCCCTGGGGGAAATTGGTTTGTTACAGTTGCTTCAACCAAGATTAGAAATCTATAGGCCAAAGAATTATAATAAAAATAGAGGAAAAATGGTGTAGCAGATACAATGAAAGCATAAGTACTTCAACTTTGTATTTAACTACAGTACTTTAGTGTATGTGCTTATCTTACTTTCCACCACTGTAACAAAGTGATAACAAAGAGCAGCAAACCTGATGATGGATCAGTCAGATTTATGACAATGAACACATCGCAATGATTAAAGCTGCGTTTTGACTGAATAAAGTTTCTTTGATTCTGACAGCCTGGATGTTTTTGTTACTGTGATGAGACTTTGTTGATGATGACTGAAATAAAAACCAATAAACTCTGGAACTGCTTTTCTGCTCCTCTCTGCGTTGGCTGAACTGACAAAAACATAACATATGTAATAATTCCCACTTATTTCTGGTCTTAGTTTGATTCACTGTACACAAGTTCTGCTGTTTCTATTCTACTTGTGTGATTGAATAATTTCTATTTCAGGTCTCGCCAGGTTCACTCGAGGGTCAACTAAGCGCCACAACTTCACAACACCAGTCATTTTCACTGATGCAGGATCAGCTCGAAGTGAAGGTGAGGGTAAAGGTTTCCTGTGTATCCAAATCAATGTCTCCCCCTGCTGGACAAACAGCTGAACGGCTCAGGCTTGTGTTAGCGACACTGGTGAATAGAACAGAAGAAGAAGAGACACAGAGCACTGTGATTGGTTGACCTGTGCTGATTGGTTGGTGAGTCCGGTCCCTTCCAGGTCCAGCACCTCCAGGGTTCTGCTGGATGCAACGGCCACCGCCAGCATCCCTGCAATCTGATCACCTGAAATCAGATCCAGAAACATTCACCACCAGGACCAGAACACCGTTGCCCAGTCCCAGCAGTTCTTCATTCAGTTTGAACTTAAAATTGTTTGATTTGTCTCAAACAAGTGGTTTACTACATCAGGTTGAACCAACCCGACTTAACCGAAGACTTTATTGATGTGTCACACTGTTGTGAGGAAACATCTGCAGCTCTGTCCAATCCAGAGCATTCAGCTATGTGAACAGGAAGTCAAAGATAAATCCTTGTGAATGTATTTGTTTTGTTTCCGTCTGCAGCAGAAGTGCAAAAAGTAGACCAAAAATACTATTATATATACTAACTAAAATACTATGTTAAAGTAGAAGTCCTTAATGGAAAATATGTAAAAATATGTAGAAGTTTCATGTTGTGTGAAGTCTGTGAAATTAATTTAAAACAGCATTTATTATGCTTTTAAGCCTTAAATGTAATAATTTATGCTTTTTAACTGTGAGGTGATTTCTCATATTTTTCATATTCTAATTTGAACTACAGTTTTCATTTTTATTGGTTTGATTTTGTTTTCAGAGCCTCTTTGAGAAGCACATTGTATTTCAGTATCTTTCTGTATGAGGTGCACAGTTTGCAGCGGTGCTGTAGCAGTGCTGATACCCAGCGGGTTGTAGTCCAGGTTGAGCACTCGGAGCTGGGAGCTGTGAGCCACAGCAATGGCAAGCCGAGCCCAGCCTTTGGAGCTGATTCCTGGGTTAGCACTCAGCGTGAGCTCCCTCAGACCTGCGGACAGCACAAACACAACAATGTCAGGACTTCTGGCTGGATATAAAGATGGACAACATGAGAGCGCCTCAAAAGTGAAGTCCAAACATCTGGATGCCCCCTGGTGGCTGGCTGCAATACAGCTAGTACAGTCCCCCGCTTCATATCAGCAGATGGGACATGAGACAAACTAAAAACTCAAAGCACATGTCAAATAATTTTTTCCCAAAGAGGATTCCTGTCATTGTAAGACGTTCTTATGTGATGCGGTCCGATTTGACAGAATCTGGGTCCAAATGACATCATCAGAACAAGATGACAGCGCTCGTATGAGCGATATGATATTTTGATTTCTCTTTTGTAGAGTGAGTGGATACGTGTTGATTTTCTACAGAATGATTCTAACTGAAACTTCATGTCTGACTGATTTTTATTACTAAATCCCAACAAGTTCATCATGAGCTGCTTCTAAGATTAAAATCTGATTTGCTGGAAAACCCTTGTCGTGGTTATTTTCACCGTGAAGTGTTAAATCCTGCAGCGTGCGGACGACCGAGCCGATGAATTCAGGTTATCTGAGCCTGAAATAACAGAGTCTCAGGAGACCATCCACCTTCTCCAAGTGCTTTCATCAGACCTGCTGTTGCTCTCAGTCTGATTCAAACACATCGACAACTCTGATTTCCACGCTTTCATTTCATCTCTTCGGTGAGGAAGGAACGAAAGCAGGAAGTGAGTCAGAGCTCAGAGCTCAGAGCTCAGATGTTCAGTCCACATGCTGCAGTGTGCCCCGGGATGGTCGTCATGATGTCGGTAGGTGGTTTACAGGTCCATGTCAGGGTGTAGATTTTTACCACATCCAGCAGAACTGTGTCTGAGCCCGCTGTCCTCCAGGAGGTTTTCAGGGGTTTCTTACCCGACTTCGCTCCGTCCGGTGGCAGCATCGAGCAGATCAGACCCAGGGCCTCATCTCCCAGCATGCAGTCTCCCAAGTCCAGACACACCAGCGCCGGGTGGGTCGACAGAGCCGAGTTCAACATCACTAGGCCAGCGTCTAACAGCGGGCTGCCATGGAGACTGGATGGGGCGGGAACAGAGTCTCACAAACCAATCGCATTGTCACCTGAGCCTCAGAATATTGGCTCTGTCAGCATTCGTATTAACAGCCATTCAGAAAAGTCAGGGAGCTTTCAGGTCCATCAAGGGCAGTAAAACAAACACTTGTGTGTACTTACAACAGAGTCTGCAGGGATCGGTTGGTTTTCAGGGCGTCGGCCAGGTATCGAGTCCGGCTGATGCTGGAGACGACGCCCAGGTTGAGGTTGAGCTGAGCAAGTGACCGTGACTCAGCAACACTGCGGCAGACGCGTCCGAAGTCGCGATCAGACAGCTGGCAGCCGCGGACGGACAGCAGCCGGACGCTGTCCTCCTTCAGACTCTCACATATGTCCTGAACCTCTGCCGCCGATAGCAGCTCCCCCGTGATCTGGATGGAGGCTGGCAGCATCCTGGACAGGACTGGGATCACTGGGAACACCTGGGAAAAAACTACCAGTCAGAAACTCAGAAAACCTGACCTCTGCTGGTGAAATGCAGGTACTGCACTGAACTCTCCCATTGGCTGGTGCCATGTGACATCAGTTGGGCTCAAGGCCAAAGTTCTGACATCACTTCCTGTCTAGTCTAGCTTCTCTGACTCAGTACAATCTCTCACTGAGAACTACTGTAAATGAAACATTTATATTACGTGTTTTTGAAAGCAATGGAGTCGCCCCCTGCTGGATGGTAGAGAGACTGCAGGTTTTAAGTACTTCACTTCAGAAGCTTATTATACTTTAATCATGAAGTGCATGACACTGAAAGGCAGCTGAAAGTCTCCACAGCAGGAGGAAAACTGATGAAAACATTTCTTCATTTCCTCCTCTGCTCACAGCACAACTTTATCAATATAATTATATGTGATCAGTGTGATTATGTGGGAGGCAGAGTAAAGACGGCAGGTCACCCGCGTGTTTGTGTTCTTATTCACGTGTTAATCAGAGAACTTTACTGATCCTTCCGGTTTTGCGTGTTGATGATCCTTAACAACGTCATAAATCATGATAACTGACTAATGAGTTCAGGTAAAAACACACCGGAGCCAATCGATAAGCAATCTAAAGTAGGCCTATAGATGAACCGATCAGCTGATCACACTCATCACCTGATCAGCTCGTCGATAATGAACTCGGGCTCTGATTGCAGCTGCAATAAGAGGATCAATTAACCTGACAAATTATCGGTCAGCTCACGCGCGGATGATCGGGACTTTTACACGCTGATGTCATCATTCGGTGCTTCGGCTCCTCTGATCCCACCGCAGGCCACGCGCCGGTTCTGATCCAACGCGGCGGACATCAGAGTGGATCGATCCCGGTATCGATTGATCGGGTTTGGCAGCAGCAGAGACGCGGGGGGTCGGTGTCCAGCTGCCGGGCAGGGGCTCGGTCTGTCGGTCGGTGTGAGCTCCGTGAGTCCCGGTGTGTTTCTGCAGGTGACCGTTACTATGAGAACCAGAGAGAGGAGAGAGAGGAGAGAGAGGAGAGAGGGCTCACTCTGATCAGTTTCCTGAGACCAGAGAGAGGGTTTGTGTGTACAGCAACCATAACAAAGTCACATGTTACATTTACATTCTCTGCAATAATTCAATAATAACAACACATATGAGCACCAATGAAAAATATTACAAACCCGTTAAACGGACTGCAAAAAGTAAAGTAGGCTGTTTATCTGATAATGTTGCGTTCATTCATTATTCTATTAGTTTTGTATTTATCAAGCAATATGTGGTCGAAAGCGCTGTAAAGTATAAAAAGTGGACCTTGAGATATGAAGAATTCTGTCAAATTATTTTTTTCCATTTTCATATGAAATAAAGAAAAAAGTTTCATTAAAATGAAATTGATAAATTAATATATATGTCATATATTTACTATGGAGTGTGTTGTAAAGATTTCTAAAAAAAAACATGTCTATATTAGATTTGATACATATGGAAATATTAAATATTAGACATCTAATTAGTACCATTAATTATGTACTTATTGTGCACTTTAATACATTCAGCCAAAAAATCAATTAACTTTGTAAGGACAACAAAAGTAGGCTATCAGAAAATATAGTAATAAAAAAACCATAATGGATAAAACAAGTCAGATTAAGCTCGTGTTACGCTCTTGTCTGTATTTTTCAAAATAAAAATATCATCTGTGCAGTTCATTGTTGCAGTTCACAAGATGAAATGTTATCATATTATAACGTACAGAACCGCACGTTGCTGCAGCTCATATCCCATAAAAACATAAAATTATTTATGTTCGGAGTGAGTCCCCCTCTTCAAAAGACGATCTTTACAGTCGTTACGTCACTATCCGTTGAGCCTCGTCGTAATCCTCGTTTGTGTCGTCATCATCTTCTAACTAAACGGACTTTGGCTCCATCTGCCTATCAGTGGCACCTGCTATTGATTACTATCCAGCAGCTGCTATTGATTGATCCATTGGTGTCTGTTCAGATGACACCAACAAATCACCTGATACAACTTCCGGTCCTGAGTTCCAAAATAATGGTTAAATCATTACAAATAAACATTTATCGCATTTTATGGTTTATTTCGCAAGAGTTAATCAGGTGTTTTATTTTTATTTCTTTGATATCTTTTACATTTGATCCATTTTACAACGTCCTCCTAACCTTGGGATTACTGTGTTCGTGTGTGTGTGTGTGTGTGTGCGCGCGCACAGTGTGTCCTGCCTCACTTAAACATAAACACACCCTCCCCGTTTTGATGGTCAGTTTAAGCTGCACAGAACTCCCATCTCGCCTCCACCCCAGCATCCACCCGCAGTGTTTTCTCATGTGAGTGTGTGTATCTGCAGGGGATGATGAGGTCGGAGCCTTGAGTGGCGACTTGTCTGACTGAAATGTGCTTCATGTTGGAGTATCTCTGCTGCTCTTTCTGCAGCATTTGGCGCTTTGTGTTTGAAGATCAATTCGAAAGAAACTACGGGCCACCTGAAACCATAAAAACATAAAGGACAACACTTTTCCCCGTAGCTTTCACACGTGATGACAACATTTAAAATCTAAGCTGCAGTCTCTCTGTAATAAAAATCATTTGATGAAAAGTCTTTCTTTCCATCACTGAAGAGAATATTTATGTTTAGAATTTAAGAAAGTTTACAAGAACTCTGGTTCAAAAAGTCAAACAAATACTGAGCTGAAGAAGAAATCACTCAAACACGTGACACACTCTCTGATCAACAGCGCCACCTGCTGGTGCATTACTGCTCACTTCCTGCAGTGATTTGTGACCATTCTTACAGTATTATTGTTCTGGATCTGTGTTTGTAACGTTCTGACATGAGTGATTATATTTTAGGAAAAACCTTCTGGTATCATCACTGATTGTTCATTGAAGCCTGAAAGCGTTTTAGCGGTGCTGTGGAAGATGTAGTGTTAAATGTATTTGTTCCTATACAAATAAACTTTAAGTTAAAAACTAATCTAAGTTGGAGAGGTGTATATTCTATTGGCTGGATTTAGAAAGAAATTAGTCATTTGTTTTACCAAGAAAAATGATCTCAGTCATTTTTATCATACTTAGTAAATTAATGCTGGATCAGACTTAGTTTAATCCAACTACACAATCATGAAGAGTTTCACCTTTTTCCTTTAATACCGCAAATTTATGAAGACAAAACATGAAAACACTCACTGCTTTAATTAAAAAGCCTTGTGTTTAGGCCAATCATCTCATTATTATTATATATTTACTGATAGATTTATTTTGATATTTAGTAGATTTAGAAGTCTATATAATTACGAAATCAAAGTAAAATATTCGTTCATTCATTCATTTTCTATTCCGTCAGGGTGGCGGGGAACAAAGTAAAATAAAAATATAAAATAAACTCAAGCAAGAAATGAGAAATGTCAGCAAAAACAGAACTCTGTAACGTAATGCATATTTATTTATTTAGATTTCTTGTTATAGTAACTGAATGTTTCTGTTAACCTTCTCCTTTTTATTGTTAATAAAGTTCTTCATTTTTAAAAAATGCGATACGTGTCGTGACGTAATCGGAAGTAGTTGACCTGCAGCTGCAGCTAGCAGCGGCCGGCTAACAGCTCGGAACAGACAGACGTATAGTCAGACCTACAGACAGACAGACAGGTAAGGGACTAAACAGGTCCTCTGGAGGACTTCTTCTTCTTCTTCTTCTTCATCTTCTGGACATGAAACGGTGGGGAGGAAAAGAAGAAGAAGAAGAGTTTAATAAGCGGATAAAAACGAGCCAGTCAGGAATACTCAGCAGTCGGCTTCATTAGCTGTTAGCCGCTCCAGGTGTTTTGTGTCATCCTCATCATCTACCTGACCGTCAGGTTCATCAGAGAGGGTGCAGAACCGATAACCTGCAGACTGTGTGGCTTCGTGTCAGTCTGTCTCTCTTTAGCTTTACGGAGGAACGTCCTCCATGTTTTAGTTCCTTACAGCAAACATGAAGGCTTTTCCTCCTCAGCTGACACACACCTTCCTGTCCTCTTAATGAATGTCTGTCTCTCTACCCTGTCTGTCTCTCCTTCCCACCTCTGTCCTGTCTTTCTGTCAGTGTTGTCTGTGGATGGAAGTGTGGAGCTCAGCGATGGGACCGGAGAGAGTCTTACCAAACTCTGAGGACGAGCTGGGGGAGGACGAAGGGCCAACTGATGGAGCTCTGCTGCCGACGTGGAGTGGAGGAGAGGGCGGTGGTGAGGAGGAGGAGGGGGGAGAGATGGAGCTGGATGGAGAGGAGGAGGAGGAGGAGGAGGAGGAGAACGAGAACAGTGGAGGATATTTTTACCAGCCTCTGAACCAGGAGCCTGACGGTGTGAACAGCAGCGAACAGCTGGGGGAGGAGGGGGAGGAGCACGGAGAGGACGCCTCCTCCCACACAGAGCAGCTGCAGCAGGTGCAGCACAGGATAGAGGTGAGTTCTGCCCGGCAACAGTTTACTCACTCAACTGTTGTCCTGTTCTGTCTGACCTCAGATCAGTTAACTGTGACTCCTGCAGGAGGTTCCTGTTGCAGTTGGTTGAGCTGCAGCTGATGATTCTTTGCTGCTTGTTTTCTCCATGAAACTCATATAATAACTTATATTAACAGTGAGACATGTGGTCCCAAAGTGACTCCTTCAGGGTTCGTTCAGTCCAACCAACAGTCCAAAGCTCAACATGATCACAAACACATTCAGAGGATTCAGATCATCCAGCACACGTCTTTACAGGACAAAACACTGAACACGTCATCAATACCGCTGATCAGGTATTGATTGATGGACTGATGGTTCAGCTCTGCTGTGTGAACTGCTGGGGAGTTTGATTTAGAATAAATCATCAGATTTTGTAAACTCTTCATGTGTTTGTGTTTAAAAATCTTCATTTGTAAAGTAACCGAAGCTGCCAGAGAAACGTAGTGAAGTACAACATGAACATCTGCACAGTGTGTGTGTGTGTGTGTGCGTGTGCATTCCTGTAGCTGTGGGGACAAAGCTCAAGTCCCCACAACGTAAATCATTAAATATTTGGGTGAAGAGTTGCTTTAAGGTTAGGCTGAGGCAGGTAATGTCTATTGTTATGGTCAGGAGGTGGTTAAGCCAGCAGGAAATGAATGAAAGACAATGTAATGTCCCCAAACGTGATGGAAAAACGACTGTTTGTTTGTGTGTGTACACATCACCATTTGACTCATCTCTGTGTCCTGCAGGTGATGGGTCTTCACCTCCCTGAAGCTCCTCCTCCAGACAGCGATGAGGAAGAGGACCCTGAGGGTGCGGCGGCCCTGAGGAGCCGAGCCTCCATCCCAATGGACGCAGGTCAGACCTCCACTTGTCCTCTGCGGGCTCCCGTACTGTTTCTTAGATCTTTCTTCGTTTCTTGTTTCTTAGAAATGAGATTGTTTAGATCAAGAAAATATTTAAAACAAACACATTTTATTGCAGTCCTCACAGGAGACAGAACATGAACTTTTCTTTTACAACACATCTTTAGACGTGCGCAGCTGATGTCTCAGAACAAAACAAACTCTTCAGCGTTCACAGGACCTCAAACTGAGTCTCTTCTTCAGGCGTGTCCTGCATCAGCGTTTTAAAGACCTTTTTATACACCCGAGTCTTCATCCGTTAAAAAGGAGGGTTTCAACACTGTGGGACCGCGTTGTCTGAACCGGCGAACGCTCAGACTGTTAGCTGCTCCTGCAGACGTCACTGGATCAAACGTCAGTGATTCATTTATGACTGTGTTAACATAATATCCACGTGATTTAGTTAAAGGTTAAAGCTCTCCACTTGGACCTTTAAGTCGATGTTCAGCAGGATGGTTCTCCCTTGTGAGCCGGGTCCTGCTCAAGGTTCAGGCTCTGGGTCTCTGTAAAGCATCTAGAGACAGTTTTATCTTTTCTAGTTTCCTAATTTCCATACAAATCTTATGTTGTCATAATATAAAAATAAAATAACAGAGAAGGAAAATATAAATTTGTAAACCTTCTGTAGTACTTCCCATCCACTGACATCACTTCCTGTGTGGCCCGGCAGACCACGTGGAGCTGGTGAAGAGGACGATGGCTGCCGTTGCGTTGCCGTCTCTTTGCGTGCCGTCATGGGCCAGAGAGATCTCAGACGACCAGTGGAAGGACATGGTCCAGAACACTCTGCAGAGCCGACAGAGCGCCGCCGCCCTGCGCCTCGCACGCAGGAACAACATCAGTGGACCCTGAACACATCACAAACACTTCAGGGACCGAGAATAGCAGGTTGAAGATGACTTTGTAAATATCCAGTGAACACCTGAGTCATAAGGAGCCAGTGAATCACAACATCTGTTTTATTTGTTACAGTATAAAGAAATACACTTTAAGTCATACTTGAAGATCTTCAGTTTACCAAATATCAGGATCAACTTTAAAAACCACAACAGTCAGACTCAAGCTGTTACCTGTAGAGTCGGAGCGCTGGAGGTTTTCTGATTCAGCTCATTGTTTAAAGGATGTCCAGGTCCAGTCCTCACCATCAGACCAGGACTGCAGCTGGATCCTGGACTGCTAACAACATTCATTGTTACGGACAAGCAGAGAGACTAAATCACGACATGTATTTATGACTATAAGAATGAAAACAAGAGTAACAAGAGTTAACACGAGTTACACAAGTTAAAAGTTAACGTTTGCTAACAGTTGTAAGTGTTAGCTAACGTTATTGAGAGCGATAATAAAATTCATACTTGATGGTTCAGTATCAGGAGCTAATGTTAGCTGTTAGCAGGTGACTGACATTAGCCCAAAAGTTAACATAACATCCCAAGCTAACGGTCACAGATAATAATAGTAAAAAACAAAAAATAAAACAATAACATTAATAAGCTGATTTAAAAAAAACATTAAATTAGGATGTTTAAAAATTTGTTACTATAAACTGTCACAAGTTTGCTTACAAACATCAGCTAATACAGCAAGCCGATGATGGATGATATTAAATGAAACAAAGCAAACAACATTAACTGAAACCTTCAATACCATCCACCCTCCACCTGTCAGCTGGCTGAGCTTGATTAGATAACCTGAGCGAGCTAACGTTAGCTGGGTGAGGTTGGCTAGCTAACCTGAGCGAGCTAACATTAGCTCCAGTCGTTCGACGGTAGTGCTAGCTGTGCTACGTTCATTTGTCCACAGCTGCGGTGGAAACATTATTAGCAGTATTATTTATTGTCATAAATGAATGTTGTGATGTAATGTTTCTGTCGTTAACCGTAACATGAATAGCTTGTCAAAATGAATCATTAGCCTAACTGTTCAGAGCTTTTCCTGCTACGCTGAGTCAAAATACTCACAGTGAGAGAAATTTAGATTTTCCACAAAGTGTCCAATATATAAACTGCATTTTCAGATTTCTGGAAATCAGTGTGGATGAATCAGAAGAGCAGCTGGACGTGGTTACACTTTGTTTTCTAATCAGATCACAGTCACTTTCTTAATGTAACAGTGTTTTTCTTGCAATTACCACATTTTTTTCTTGTTAGTTTTAAAAGTTAAAAGCTTTTCTCCAATGTGTGTGCAGATTCAAAAGCACAAACTAAGTATTTTTGGCCTTTTCAGAAAGTACATTTAAAAGTTTTGAGACTTGGGAGTGTGGGAAATATGGCTATCAGTCTGTTTGCAGATGTTTTCTGTAAGCTAAACTGATAAAATTTGTGTACACCCGTATTTTCACATACTTAAATGTTTTAACAGACTTTTGCACAGACTGGCTTTGGAACTATTACCCCGTCATTTTGTCAACTCTTGATGTTTTTGGCCCTTATGTGATCCCAAACTCCACTCGTGTTTGCTTTCTGTTACTGCTGATCTGTGCCAGAAGCCTTCTTTTCTTTGTTTCTTTGAGTAATCACATCATTTGAATGTCCTGACCTGATCTGAACCTAATGACAGGAAGTTAAAACAGCGATTAGATTATTTTTAAGATTTTCCTGCTCTTGTTCTGTACGACTGAAGAAAACTAAAAAGATTTGACATGAGCATGTTCTGTTTCTCAGCGTTAAGTTAGGATGAAGTCACATTCCACCTTAAAGCCATTTACTGAAATGTTTATCTTATTTTTAATGCTTTCTGTGTGAATGAATGAATTAATCAATCACGAATTCATCTGTTGGCATAAAACACAAACTCTGATTGTCAAACATGTCCACTTTATTTCTTTTTTATTTGGTTCTGTACATACATGAACATCTGTACAAAATCAGACTTTCATACTATGTAATCCTCTAACTAATTAAAGTACAACGTATATACAGGACAACGGAAAGCAGCGTTTACGTTTTGTGTTGGGACTCAAATGGAGAAATCGCCGCCACGTTTCTCTTTGACTTTGTGTCAATGTCAAGTCGCCGCTGGACAAAAACACATTTTGTTCGAGCTTCGCACAGATGACCAAGTAAAAGTCCTCAAAATGGATTTCTCAACATCTGAAGTTTTGTGAAACCTTCCATTTTTTTTTTGGAGAAACAAGAAGATGTGTTTTCACAGGTTTCCGTTCAGACGTTTTCTCAAACACAACCCATCACAAAGCAAAGGAGACTTTTTTTTAAACCGTCAACTGTCAGCTCCACGATGTCAGTAGACATGAACGGACAGCAGGGTGAAGTCAGTATAACTGATATTTAACGTGCTGATAAAAATACACCAGCCAACAGTAACTTAATTTTACAGACAGCAGGATGTCTTTTAAAATGAGCCTAACATTTTACAGCGTATGAGTCAACCTGACTCGAACGACTGAACTCGTTGCAGAACATTAATGTTACTGATCAGTTAACACAAAACTGTGAAGAAGCTCAAAGTTCCTGACCTGACATGAATGTTACACACAGGGAACAAGCTGGTCTGCACCCTGGTGGCTAATCCTCCAAGTACATACAAAGTACACAGTTTGGATACTAACGAGCTAAGCGCTTCATTTCCTGACCATAACTACAAACTAGACTCAAAAACCAAACACCAAAATTCAGTTTCTGTCAGTTTGCAGCAGTTAAAATCACCTAATATAAAATCTCAAAGGGAATGTGGTGGCCATTTTGTCCGGCGGCGAGAAAGTGGGCGGGACTTCCCCACAACTGGAATGGTCACAGCGAATCACTTGACAGCGAGTAGAGGACCACGTGCAACGACTGAACGAAAACCAGCTGACAAGAACAAAAGAACAAAAAAGGTGAAAGGGGAGGGTCTTAAACATTAGGACAAGGGGTGTGGCCTGGATGGGGGCGTGGCAAATAACTGGTAAACATGACAATATATAGTACAACTACTACTGCAGGCAGAGCGTCCATCTCTCTCCACAACATGCCTGAGCAATAAAGAGAAATATTTTTCTTTTCATATATTTTGTTCCATCTTGTGTGAGGATTGTTTCTGCGCTCGTCTACGCCTCAAC
Organism: Scatophagus argus; assembly: GCF_020382885.2. Lineage (NCBI taxonomy): Eukaryota > Metazoa > Chordata > Actinopteri > Scatophagidae > Scatophagus > Scatophagus argus. The sequence continues at coordinate 276,730 of NC_058502.1, forward strand.
GCGCCGCGGAACAGCCGCTCTTCAAACTATATTGCTAACAAGTTTAGATTAAAGATTAAAGATTAAAGTGACATATTTTGTCATTGGAGGGAACTCACTCCAACGAAATTTGTTCTCTGCATTTAACCCACCCAAGTGACGTGCACACACACACAGCAAACCCGGGGCAGTGGGCGACCGCGTGCAGCGCCCGGGGAGCAGTGGGGGTTAGGTACCTTGCTCAAGGGTACCTCAGCCATGGACACCGGGACAGGGAATCGAACCAGCGATCCACCGGTTACGGGTCCGACACCCTAACCGCTGATCCACGACTGCCCCACAAAGTGAAGCAGCGATGGCTTTGACGGGTTAAAAGTTAAAGAAGCAGCAAAACAAAGACTAATAGACGGAGATTAACGCTCACATGAACAAGTTTTTGTGACCTCAAACGCCTGAATTTGTAACATTACTCATAATTAATCAGCTTGTTACCACATTAATTTGTAACATTTTGAGATTTCTTCATGTCACAAACGTCGGTGCGATAAATGTCATCAAACTGCATTTACAGCATCAACAAGTTTTTTACTATTTTTTTTTACAATTTGTGAACATTCAGGTCACTCAGGTGCGTTTCTTCAAAGTGTGAGGTCGATGTATTCATTTTGCTCAGTCAGAAAAAGTGCACTTTAACTTTCATCAAGAAATTCACTCTAGTTTTCGTAAAGAAAATGTGCACTGCAGCCACATTTCTCAAAAGATTCCATCTAGAAGATGAACTTGACAGCTTCATCACACGTTTTGTTTTCCTACAGAAAAAGCACTTAAATGTACCGAATGTCTTCTGTCAGGAGAAACTCGCTTTAACGCTGCGCTGAGTGTTCGCGTCCGTCGCTCAGGGCCGTCGTGCACCTGAACGTTTCTGAATGTTGCTCTTTGACAACGACTATGGAGATGTTCAGGGGTCTGATCACGTTTCAGTTCAGCTCTGCTGTCGTCCAGCGCAGGACGGAACTGATTCAGTCGTGACATAGAAGAAATGAAAACAGTCGGTCACTGAGCTGCTCGACACTTTGTGACCTCAAATACATGAAGTTTTCTCAAATTAAAAGAATTACTTCTTGTCTACATTTGCTTTTCTTTACAAACTCTTCACGGCACAAAATGCGAGGCATCATGTAACACTCGTCACCGGACAGAAGCAGCAGAGCAGACAGGAAGGAGATGTTGTTTTTCAGTTTACGTTTTCTCATATCTAAAAAACACTATTGTAGTTTTAAATTGCTCGATTTCAAATTTGAAACTGGTCTTCATTTTTCAGTTATTAAAAATATTAGATCTTATCTTTAGTTCTGCAGGACAGCAAGGACTCTGAATTCCGTCTTAAAAACAATCACATGACGTGTTTCCATTCTGCTCAGCACGAGACGTGACCAACTTTTATTTTGGGGAGACGAACCTCAGAACTACATTCACACGTGTTATCATCTGATTTGTCTTCAGACGTTTAAGGATTTGAGTTTCACACAGTGTAAATAAACTCAAGGGCTGCGTTCTAAAATACAGATCCTTTGTCATGTGGTTCGGCTCAGCAGCCGAGCAGTTCAGTCACTGACTTGATGAAAACAGCCAACGAAATGCTGGCTCTTTCTGGAAACGTGTGGATGAAGTTTTACCTGATAGGTGGAGCATCGTCGTACGGACACAGACATGCACAATCTTCTTTTTAGCAGACAAGAAAAACAAAAACAAACACTGAGCTGGTGTTTCCTCGTGCAAACGACTTCTCTCACTGGTTTAAACTGCATGATGGACAAACAAACAAATAAAACATACCAAGTAGGAAATAAACTGTTGGAAATCAAGCTTTTCTTATGGTTCTACTGGATGCTGATTGGACGTCTACATTCATGCGTCTCTACCTCCTCCTCACCATCGTCAACATCATCATCACTCCATCTGAAGCTGTTTCTCAAATTCACCGCAGATCCTTGCTGAAAGGTGACTGGTCCAGTCAGGTGGAGGGGGTGGGGTTCTGGAGGACTGAACAGATCAATAAAGTCATCTGTGCTGCGTTCAGGTGTCACAGGACTGACGTGACCTGTTGAGCTCTTTTCCACTACAGGAAGTTAACGACCTGAACCTGAAGAACTCAAAGGTTGCCAGTTCTGCACATTTCAGACATCCGTCAATTAAAAGGCGACAAACGTTGAGCTAATATTGACTTGCTTTGTTTGCGTATGACGACTCGGCTTCAGGTCCACCGTCGGACTACGTGTGCACCGAGTCTCCTCGAGTTCCAGTCTGTGACTCGGAGCTTCATCACCGTGTTTCAATGCAGCTCGTTTCAACAGACATTTTTCTGTTTCTGACAACCGAGCCGTTTAACGAACACGTCGTCCGCTGTATGTTCACACGTGAACATCTGAAATGATGGCTCGCAGCGGAAGTCAGCGACGACTAAATGTTCCAACTGAACTTGACCGTGACGCAGTTGACCCTCACTGAACAGCTGCACCGCTCACTTGTTTAAGCTTTCCCCAATAAATCTAATTTTAATTCTGAGTTTTAGTTTGGACAGAAGCTCAAACAGAAGATTTAAATATCTCCAGTGGTCACCATAGCGAGGCGGGAACAGTGACAACACAAACACATTCACTTACAGGTCGTTAAGTTCCCGTAATGCAAAAGGCCTGTCGGCGATGTGTTCAGGGACAAACAGCAGCAGGTGTTTGAAGATGAGGGGTTCTGGAGGTGTTAGTGCAACATGAGGCTGATGATGTCATCATCACATGACTGCTGACATACTTTGAAACAGCACAGTGTCCTACTTGTTATTGACCACCAGGGGTCAGACGTTTGTTTTCTGTTTTGTTGTTGAACACAGCGTCAGCTCTGTCCTGGTCTGACCCCAGACCAGTTTCTCCACGACAGGTTGAAACCTCCTCCCCAGAGAGACAGACAAGTGGGGGGCGGAGTCAGGCTCAGAAGGGTGCTCCTCCCCTGGTCAGAGAGCCTCCTGATTGGCTGTCAGGTACTCCTCGGCTCTCTTGTGAGCCTCCAAAGCTTTGATGGTGTACACGTCCTGTGGCAGCTCCGACTTTCTCCTCATCAGGACTTTGTCCTTCTTCAGATCCTTGAGGCCCTGGGAGGAGGGGCAGAAAGTGGACAGAGGGTTGTTTCAGCAGGCGACTGACTGACTGAGTGACTGACTGATCGATTGATCAGCGGTACCTGCGAGGCCTCACTCTCCACGGTCTTCTTTAGCAGCTGGATGTCTTCAGCCGTTGGAGTCTCTGTTTCCATCGAGTACACGGCCACAGTAGTACTGTCAGAGTACAACATGTACTGCAAACACACAGACACGTTTCAGATATTACAACCTTACACTTGGTAGATACACACACACACACACGAGCCACCAAGTGAAACTCACGCACCACATCCCACAATGCATCGCTGTCGACAGGAAGAGGCTCAGTACGGGCCACGGCGCCCTCATGCTAATTCACATCAGAACATTTTCACCAAACAGTGATGATAAAACATGAGTGGACTGACCTCTTCCTGTGCGTGGAGTCCAGGGCGGAGGGGGTGGAGCTTATTGCTCTGAAAGAAAAGAAGGGTGGGCAGGCACACACACACACACACACACACACACACATACAGCGAATAGAAAAATAAGGGTTAAGGTGATAAGGAAACAGGTGAGATGGGAGTGCACAGGTGAAGAGACAGGTGAGTGCAGTACCTGTGGGTTCTGTCTGGCCAGCTCTTCTATCTTGTGCCAGACCTCCTCTCTCTCCTTCAGCTTGTATTTCTCTCTGCAGACACAAACACACGACACTCTCGTGACTCCTGATCCGTCACGCCAGACTCCACTCAAACTCTGACTTTGGATCTCTGAGTGAATTTGTGACACAGCAGATGCAGTGCCGCTCGTGTGTGCGTTACTTTTGTTTCTCCGCCTTGTACTGCTGCGTGCAGTCATCGAACAGCTTCTGGTTCATCTCCATAAAGAGCTTCAGAGCGTTGTAGATCAGACCGTGGATCGTCCTGAGCGACGGGACAAACGGACAAGACATACAGGGATTAGACGTAGCCGGCTGACGGAGCAGCTGACGGAGCAGCTCGGCTCTCCTGGAAGAGACGCACAGACTACGTATGCTTTTAATGTGAGAAACCATCAGGATGTGTTCCGTTGACGGGAGCTGAACTGGGATCAGCAGTACATGAGAGGAGTGAACCAGGTGAGCTGTGAAGTTAGCTCTTCTTAAAGGAACAGCACGCACAACATTTCAGTTCAAAGTGCAGGCTTCATGCTGTCTCTCTGCTGCTCATGCAGACAGACGTGACCCGGTTGTACTAAGTCCTGACCTCGCGCTGTGATTGGCTGGAGCCTACGCAGAGCTGCAAAGGCCAACGCCCAGAAACGTCCCACACGGCAAAGTGATTAAAGAGAAGACTCAAGTGCAGGCAGGTAGATAGACAGACAGACAGACACACAGACAGACAGACAGACAGACAGGAAGGCAGGCAGGAAGGCAAGCAAGACTTTGGAGGAGGCGACAGACTGTCTGTAGGAAATTGCTGCACTGTACCTTTAAGTCACCCGGGATGAATGTAATGATCAAATGTGTTGTGCACTGGCTCTGCACATGAGGTATTGATCCTGTTAATGATCGGATTTGGTGACTGTGGCTGACTGTGAGGGTGTGTGTGTGTCTGTGTGTGTGTTACTTGTTCCAGTGGCTCTTAGAGTTCTTGTAGAGGGCGGGAAACATGATGGGTAGGATCTTGGCGGCGTTGTCACTGATCAGACTCATGATGTACTCGTTATTCCAGTAATAGAGCGCTCTCTCTGCCACCTGCACATACAGCATCATCATCATCAGGAAGAAGAGCGGACATGTATAGAGGACCTGGTTATTTTCTTATTTCACTTGTAATTTAGGTTCTGGTTGTGTTTTGTGTCTGACGTTCTGACCCAGTTCAGGCACTGGTTCTGTTACCTGGAAATGCGGGCTGGACACACATTTGGCGAGCTGTCTGAAGAGCGGCTCCTGGACTTTCACAAACTCTGATGGTTCGATGACGTCCAGGATCTCCTCGAGCTCGTTCAGGAACATCACCTCCTTTGGGCTGTGAGTCTTTGGCCAGAACTTCAGCAGACCCATGATCACCTGCAGGGGTCAAAGGGTCACAGCCAACAGGCACTCAGACTACAACACTTGAACTCATCCGGCCAATACACACACACACAACTGTTCCTACTCCACGTTACTGCAGAAACCAAACATCAGCAGCACATTTGGGGTGTTTCCATGGAAACAGGAGGAAACAGCAGACTCACCGGCTCTGTCAGGCTGCTGTCTTTCTCCAAGAACTGAACCACACAGTACGCCAGCTGCAGACAGGCAGACAGACAGACAGACACGTCAGTACCAGAAAGGAGTCACATGACCAGAGTCACATGACAGCGCTGACCTGTGGGTGGTAGACGCTCAGAGACTTGACTTTATGAAGCGGCAGAAGAACTCGGATCAGAAACATCTTGTGTTCTTCTTTCAGGGGAAGAGCAAAGCCATTGATGATACTGAGAGAGAAACAAACAGGTTCACGGTTCAAAACAACAACATCCTGTAATCTGACACATCAGCATGGTGATCCACTGTAATCCACAGTCCTGGAGCTCTGCACACTTCCTGCTGTCCAAAGCACTGACGACAGCATGCAGAGTGTGTGTGTGTGTGTGTGTGTTACCTCCCCAGTATCTCCAGCAGCTCAGCGATTCCGTTGTGATGTTCTGTCTCGTAGATAAATCTGGAAGACAACACCAGTTAGGGACCACAGGATCAAACTTTGAAAGCAGCTGCTGCAGGTCAGATCTGTGTGTCACTCTGACCTGTAGAAGATGTTGTTGATCTGGCGGCGAATGTAGGCGCGGAGGCCCAGGAACTTGCCGTAGATCCGGTGAAGGATGGTCTTTAGGAAGTCTCTCTCTCTGGGATCCTCGCTGTCAAACAGCTCCAGCAGCTTTAACACAAACAGGAAGTCAGGGTTCTGAAGCCTGAAGTCACACAACATGTCCTGAACCGCAGTGACCTGAGCTTACCGACATTACAAACTTTTGGTCGATGTATTTTTTGGCGATGTTTGGCTGGAAGTCTGGAGACTCCAAGAAGCGAAGGAAGAACTCATAGACCAGCTGTGGAGACAAACACACAGCAGACATGTTGAGAACACGACGACACACCATGACTCACATCAGCACACACACAAACACACACAAATACCTGCAGGTGAGGCCAGGCAGCCTCCAGCGTGGGTTCATCCTCCTCGGGATCAAACTCAGCTCCGGTTGGGTTAGAGGACGGAGGAAGAGTCCGGAACAAGTTCACTGAAAACTGAAACACACACACATACAGCTTTGTGTCTTTGTGAGGACAGTTTTACACACACACAAACTGAACATGTCCACATGGGGGGAAGAAAAACATCCTCTCAAAGTTCTGTCAGTGTGAGCAGGTTTAACGGCAGCAGGCGTGTGATGGACTTAAACCCAAAGACGAGAGGCAGCAGACTAACGTTTTGTGGTCTGAGTGCAGTGTGAGTGTGTGTGTGTGTGTGTGTGTGTGTGTGTGTGTGTGTGTAGCTCTCACCATGAGCACGGCCTCGGGGTAGATGGACTCGGTCACCACGTCACTGTTGTGTGTGATGTACTCGACCATCTCGTTGAGTCCGGCTCTCTTCACCTCTTTGTATTTGAGGTCGCTGAGCGGATCGCTGACAAAGTCGAATAGGACGCAGCACTGACGCAGCTTCTGAACAAACAGCTCCTCACGCTCCATCAGGGGGGCGTCTGACGGGACAAGGGTGGTGTCACATGGTCTACACCCACTGATCACGGCTGTGCTTTAACGTTTCTGTTCATTCAGATCTGATGTAGTTTAGGTTGACATGAAGAATACAGGAGAATATTTTACTTGTCACTAAATGGGTGGTACATTGTTGTGTCAAAGTGTGTGTCCTTTTCGACAAAGCCTTTAGTTAGGACTGTTCAGGCTCTGCCTGGACCAACTCCTAGTTATGCTGCTATAGGTTTAGATTGCTGGAGGAGATCCTTAGACCCCGAGCTTTCAGAGCAGGGGGACTCACTCATCATGTCCCGTGTTGGGAAATCCAAGCTGAATAATCACATAAACCTCTTTAATTAGAGATAACACGGAACCCCTGAAGCATCCTGACACGAGTCCAGTGGCTGAGCAGGCTCTGAGCAGCTCTGACAGTCAGAAGAGAGTAACTCTGATTACTCTGATTAGAAAATACCGCCATTACTCTGTGCTGCTGTTCAACAGCTCATTATGAAGAGATTAAATCAGCCATTCATTTCACTGAAACCTTGACTCAGACTTGAACCAGAGAAAAGTCTGCAAACTAAACTTGTCAAGAAGTGAAAATGTCAATCATATTCACATCATGTGTGAGAAATATAATTACAGCTCCAATAACCAATAACCGATTAGCTGATCGACAGAAACTTCATCTGCAACACTCACAGGAGCTCATCTGCTGCTTTTCTTTGACTCACACTAAATGAAATCCATTTGGAAGGTGGCACCTCAGACATTTTCGACACTCTGATCATTTATAGACACATATAATTAGAGTTTTAAAGTATTGCAGGGTGTGAGAGGGGCAGGTCTGATCCAGACTGCTGAGTCACACTGGTCTCCCTCTCTCTCACTCTCACACACACACACACACACTAAATATTGTGGCAGAGCTAATGTTAACATGAGCCCACATGAGCCCTTCAGACTGCAGTGTGTCAGCGCTAGCACTGCTAACCGTGCAGTCGAATCTACTGTACTAACATGACTGATGAAAGTGAAAGACATGCTGTCTTCATGCAGAAGCTGGACTGAATTTCATCACATGGTCCCCCAAAGTGAAGCCCAAAAATCTGGTTGCACCCTGGTGGCTGACTGCAGTACAGCTCATAAGCTCCTCCCCCTCCATGTTAGCAGACGGGACATGAGCCAAATTAAACATTCAAAGTACACACATCAAATAAACTTTTCCCAAAGATTTCTCTCATTTTAGGTAGTTCTTATGCTGATGTTTGGTGCTGATTATTTTTCTGATCGGTTTGGTTTTAATTTGTTATTTGATGCTTTAAAAAGGGGCTGAAACGTCATGACAGACAGCTGAGCGTTGCTCCTGATTGGCTCAGATGGGTGTGTGGGCGGGAACTTGATACCAAGGCTCCACCTCTCAGTCACTTCTGCACAGACTCTGGCTGCAAATGACATCACCAGGACAAGATGGCAGCATTCGTATCAAGGATATCTTTGCTTCACTTTGTACAGTGGGAGGAAGTGGAAACACGTCAGCCATCTTTATGTGAACGATGGTGACCCACAGACTTCTACATGAATGCAGATATCAGGGAAACAATGTCAGAGCCACACTAACAATATTCATTTTAATAAAACATTTGGTCTCCAAAAATGATAACTCTGACGGTTATATTACAGCACACAATGCAACACTGACTTTCTGTTTTCACAGCGGATTACTCTTGACTGGACAGAGCTAGAGATGTTTCATAGCAACAGATTTACACACAGTTAAAGTCTTTTCAAGCAGAGACATATGTTGAGTTTGAATGCTTCAGCACTAACTGGAGGTGTGGCTCTTACCTTTGAGGGCAGGCAGTTTCTGCAGCTCTCGGTTCTTGGTGAGGCTGAAGCGTGACGAGCTCTGACGGCGCTCCTTCTTCACCAGCTGAGGCCCCCCAGAGTATTTGATCTTATTGAGCTGAGTGGGTGGAGGCGTGCTGTTACTGGGACGCTTACTGCCACTTTGCTGCTGCTGGGACTGCACACACACACACACACACACACACACACAGTTAGGACAGTTTCTGAACACTGCTAAAGTGCATCCTGGGAATTGAATACTGAATACTGCAGAGGCAGTATGGGATCACCTGGACAGAGAAAGAAATAAAAGACAGCCTAAAACTAAAGAAGAACTCTGGGAAGTGCTGAAAGAAGCCTGGAATAATATACCAGAAGATTTCTTTAGAAAACTTCACACCAGTCTCCCCAAGAGAGTTCAACATGTGCTCAGTGCCAAGGGAAGTCACACTAAATACTTTTGCCTGTAGAAGCAAGAAGAAAATTGTTTCTTTAATTTTGTGTACATATTTCCCACCTTTCCTGTTTGTATCTTCATAAAGAGACTGAAAGATATATACATGTGTGTATACATATGTGCGTGACTGAATGAATGAATGAGGAAACGAAGCAGGGGTTCGGCTCTGTAAAGGGGAGGAAACAGACAGAAACTCGGGGTTCACCGAAGAAAACGTTCATATCATGTTAACTTAGTCTGAGTGTAAGTTACCTTCTTTCTGAAACGGGTTTGAGTTACTCCTCTGTCTCAGGTTTGAGTTACTTACTGAAACAGTTAACCCAGAGTTTCCTTCATTTCAGGCTTAACTTACTTTCACTAAACCTGCTTTCTGAAACGGGCCCCAGGTTTCCATCCGGTACTCCAGGGATCAAACCCAGATTTCTGAGGCAGGATATGGCGTTTACATGCACAACTCATGACCAGGACACTGGAGCACATGTAAAAAACCAACCGATTTTGATTCCCTACGATGTGTCAATATTGATGCGGTGTCTGTTTGTCGACTCTTTGTTTACATCCTTCGCACTGGCAGTACGGCTGATGTTTACCAAGCTCAGCTGCCACCATGTGAGCAGCTGCTCGGCTGCATGTCCTGAGCTGGTGAACAGCAGCCGCAGTGTTTCAGTTTGCCCTGCAGACTCGCAGACAGCATGTGACAGTGAAGTGCACACTGTAACTCCATCATGTGTCTGCAGGACCCGGACACGAGCGGGTGCTGCGCATCTTAAACACTCACCTCGTCCGAATTCTCGGCTGCAGCTTCCTTCCCACTGCTGCTGTTACTGTTCTTCATGCTGCTTTTGGCAGATTTGGTTGTTTCCTATTTACACACAGAAGACAAGCAGAAGCAACATTTAAATAGACCAATTTGCCCAAGGGAAATTCACTAATTCTTTTCACGTTTAATAAAAAGATAAATCAAAGTGCAGTTTTCTGTCTGTCTAAACCGGTGGATTAACAGATGAGTTCCGAAAAACCCAAAGACTTTTCATTTATTGTCATAAATGTCAAAGGAAAGCAGCAAATCGTGACATTTGAGAAGATGAAACCAGCAAATGTTTCTGCTTTAAAATGACTCCAACAATTTATTGATTATCAGACACCACACAGCATTTGTCACATTGATCGTATAAAATATGACTGGCGCTTCCAGAGCTGAAAAGTGAAGCCGAGGCACAAGTGCTTTAAACCTGCATTCTTTCTAGTGTCCAGCAGGGGGAAAAACCACTGGTTTCAAACAGAAGTCTGGCTGTATGTGAGCTTGTAAGAAAATGAGTCAACATCTAATCTGATTTATGAGCTCAGTAATCAGTTTTGTGATGAGTTTATAGTCTCACTGGCTGGTGTAAGCCTTCTTCACTTCAGTATGATGTTCATGTTTTAAATTACAGTCCCATTTAGAGTCAAACAGACCATAAAGCAGGGGACACTTTCGGGCATGGCTTCCTGTGACTGACAAGTGGTTAATTTCTATAGACAGATGGCTGCATATGAAAGAATCTGTAGGTGAACGACAGATTTTGGTTTCTGATTGTAGTTCATTCAGTCGGCGCAGGTGTTGGTGTCATGCAGGTATGAAGCCTGCGTACGGATACACTGGCTGAAATACGATCTGGTGATGATTAAAATTTGTATTCGATTTTTTTCACACACAGTTATCTGTTTATAGAGATCAAATGTAATCTGTATGTTCAAGCTGCTCACCAGACTCAACCAGAGCAGACAAGAAGGCCTCGTCCACAAACCAGGGGATTTACATTTGTTTTGTCATCGTTACTGAAAAAATCATTCAAATGATAATTCGATTACTGAATGCTCAACGTGGGCCAACCTGAAATGAGTTTTCATCTTTAAATGCAGACTGAGAGCTCCAACTAAATGAAATAAAACAGTCTGAAAATAAAACTGATGTATTAGTACAGGGGTCGGCAACCTATGGCTCGTGAGCCAGATGTGGCTCTTTTGATGACTGCATCTGGCTCGCAGACAAATTTTAGCTGACATTTCTTAACACGATGAGTAATGAATAATTCTACTGTCGTTTTAAAGTAAAACATCCATCTTCTAGCGCTTATCCCGTTCAGGGCGGCGGGTGGCTGGAGTCTGTCAATCACAGGGCGGTACAGGGGGCTCGACACCAAAACTCTATTCTCATTGGATAATACAGTAGCCTACGACACGGGTGGTTGTAAGGTCAAGAAGTAAACTTCCCTCCTTTTAATCAGGTAGTCAGCTAGCTAGTTTATGTGAATGAAGATTTGGAAAGACTTGCGCGATGGCGAGCAGAGCTGGCGAGTAAACACGAGTGGACTACTGGACAAGTGGAAAAACAGTCTTTGTCACATCTGAAAAACATAAAGACTAAGCTACCATTAACGGACGGAATGAAGCGTAACCTCACCACGTATCAACCAGACTACAAGGCCATCAGCAAAACCATGCAGCCCCAGAAGTCGCATTAATGGTAAGAAGTATTTCATGTAGAGACGCGTTATACTTTAAAAACGTTGGTCTTACTTTCACGCATTAAGTTGTATTCAGTGTTGATAAATATTATATGGCTCTCACTGAAATAAATTTTAAAATATTTGGCTTTCATGGCCCTCCCAGCCAAAAAGGTTCCCGACCTCTGTATTAGTATATGGGACCTGTCAGTTCATTTTTTAGCTTTCCTCAGCTTTAGTTGTCAAAAAAATCAGCTCTGCTCTCAATGAGTCTGAACAAGACAAATCAAAGTGTCGACATGACTGAAAGCCTTGTCGTGTATTTTCACTTCATAACCTTTTGCTTCAGTCATGGAGTTTTATTGTGAAGGGGCTTCTTAAACTGAAGGCCACAGCGAACACTGCGGCATCTGTCCTGGTTTTTACACACTATCCAACCGAAACTAAGGATTGTTTCCATCATTAATTCATCTGATAGTTATTCTCCAGATGAGACACCGGACAGGTACATGCAATGACAACAGGAAGTGTACCAATAACAACAGGAAGTGCAGTTTCTGTAGTTTGACAACAGTGACACACAGCTCAAAGAAGACACTGAGAGACTCTAAAACACTCAGAGAGAGACAAGTTACTGCAGTTTGTCCCAAAGATCTCACCCCTCCGTCTCGGAGCCAAAACTCTGTCAAACGTGAACACACAGACATGAAGTCAGTCAGTGCGACTTCCCCCTCCACAGCTTATCATTATCTCTGATGTCATGGCCCTTAACTGCAGAACCTGCCTGAGAATCATCAAGGTTTTCTGTTTTTGTCAGTATCACAGTAATCCACACAGCAAAAAGAAGCTGCAGCTCCGGGCTCAACCATGAGGAAACCAGGACAGCAGGACTCAGGAGAGACGTGATGTCCACCTGTTGTCATATGACAGAAGCTACATGTCTGACTCACATGATGATAACGCGTCCATCTCCTTGACAGCTGAGCAAACATCCACCATCAGATGCAGACTGTGAAATGTGTTTGAAAACTCCAGTAAAAAGAAGGTGATTTAAGATTATTTAGGTTCCAGAGCGAGGACAGGAGCGTTCAGGCGAAAGCTGCACAGCTTAGAGGGTCCATTCAACAGGGGCTGAAATGATTTATTTATTATGTTTTTTGTTTTCTGTCACAGTGCACTGAATCTGTCTGGGTTTTGGACTGCTGGTCAGACAAAACAAGACATTTAAATAAGTCACCTTGGAATTTATGAAACAAAACAGTTGGGACAGTAAATAATGAAAATGAGCAGGGATGTCAAGTGGACAGCACTGCGGAGTCAACTCAGAGGTGCTTGATTTTAAACATTCAAACAAGACACACAAGCTGACTTTGATTTGTGCGCAAAAACACACGAAGTTCACAGCTAACGTTGCATGAGCACAAGACGCTCCGCTCCGGTCATCAGATGCTTTTCACATGACATCAGGAGGAAAACTAACGGAGTGTGGAGCGGAGTCCACCTCCACCTGCTTAGCATCACATATTTCATGTTTAATGAAGGCGGACATGCATGGATGAGTCACAGTCAGCACCACCAGCACAGGTTCAGTTTATATCCGAGCCCAGCCTCTTCTATAGCAGATGAATAATTGAAGGGAGAAGGCAGCGGTTCCTCCCTGGACCTCCAGCCGCAGCAGCCAGTTAATTTCATCAGCTTCTTAGCAAGGATGCTCCCTGACAGCTAACATCTCACTTTAACTTCAACTGCACACACCCGCCGATGTGTAGTTTTGAATAAACGCTGTGTCCAAGCAGCTGATGCCGAAGACACTGATTTATAACGTCCCTAGCTGAGGCTGGCCGTTAGCTTAGCTGTCCCCTGCTAGCAGGGCCTCAGCAGGTTAGCTTACTAGGTTAGCCGCTACTCGATAAAATATAACGGCTAAAGTCAGCTTAATAACGGTTGCTTTCAGGCCCCCATGAAATATCAAAGTGTAAAATATCGTGTTGAGGTCATGTTGCCGCTGGCTCACCTTCTCCTTCTTCACTTTGTTCGGCATCTTGACCGTATTGCAGGGATCTTTCCACGGAAGCTCCGTGATGTTCTTCCCGGGACTTAGACGCTGTCACCCGGTCTGTCTCGGCTCCCTGCGCCCGTTTCCCGATCATGAAATCTGATTGGCTGTTGACGCGCACACCTGCCTAGCGACCGGTAGAGGATTTTTTTCTGATTGGCTACCTGAGAGTTTAGTGATGAGGGTGAGGCTGAGCGGAGATGAGGAAGGACTTGAGTCTTCCCAGCAACGAAACATTTTCAACCTGGTACTGGAACTCTGATCTGATCACAGATAATAAAATAATGATTTCATGATAATTTCCTATTGTCAAATCTCTGTTCGACTCCTAACCACACATTTAATCTATAACTGAGGTAGGATCCAGACACTCACTCAGAAATGAATTACTTTACCTACTTCAAAGAAAACGTTTGTGAATAATAACAACTTTACAATGTAAAATACTAAATAATTCTAAGTAAAGTTAGTAAAGTACATTATTAGTATGTGTAAGTATTAGTTGTAAAATCTAGCCTGCTGAAAATATCTGTAGTATTGTATTCAGTTTCATGTAGTACAATATACCTGCACACATATCTTTATACTTATTTTTATATTCCAGTTACATTCTTATTTCTATATCTATTAGAACTAAACTATTCTGACATTAATGTTCTGCAATATATTTTTACATTCAGTTATTGTAATAATCTAATTTATTTATACTTTACAGTTGGGACTCATGGTGATTCTTTTCTCATATGACTGCAAATTTCGGACGTTTTGAATCAGAAGCGGAAAAAGTTCTGTGAAAACCTACTTGTCAATAAACTGAATTCTGATCGCACTTGTACTGACAGTTAAAAGCAGCACATTTTAAATCGACGTCAAACCACGAACTGCAGCTTTTCATTCAGCTTATGAAAATACAGCTGGCTCCAGGTCCGTTCCCGCGCTGGCTCCACCCACAGGTGAACATGTTGAATAACAGGGATGTTTCAACATTGCTGGTTCTAATTCCTCTGGGTGGGCTGACAGGCAGCAGCAGGGTGTGACTGACCTCACCTTAAAACACGTCAGAAACATCACAACACTCAGTCATTCAATTTGGTCCAACTTTATTATTCTGTCACTTTTCATACAACCACGAAGTCCTCGTGTGAAATCAGCGGCTGAGACATCCAGCGTCTTCAATCAGACAGGTGAGCCGAGAAAATGATGTGTTCATCATGAGCAACACTTCACTGTCTGGTGTCTCCACACCATCTTACTGATGTGCAGATCTTCTGCTCATGAGCTCATAAAAACATTTTCTTGGAACCAAATTGAACACCAAACAGCCAAACAAGAAGTTCACAAGGAAAAAACAGTAAATTGTTCTATTCAAAACAAAACATCTTTATGTATGTGATAAGGAATAAACAGGGAGGAGGATGTGTAAAGGTGCTCAGCTTACCTCTCCTGCAGGTGACTTGACTGTGACGCCGTTGACTCTGAAACCAAATCCAACCTCTGCTGTCCAAGACGTGGAAACAAATAATCACCTGCTGCCAAGTCTCACATTTAATCTGCTGCCCAAGAGGACCCGAGTCACATGAAGATTTTCAAACTTCTACAGTAAGAACAGATCATCAGCAGCACACCTGCCACCTGTGCACATTCAGCCGCTCACAGGAAGTGATGCCAGCATCTTCCTCACCTCTGCACTGGTTCATATAATTTATTAGTTAAATATTATTTATTAAAGTCAAAACGTATTCATTCAGACTGGCTTCTAACACCTAGCAGTGATACGCACTGATATGTATTTTATTGCATCTTATGAAATTTTATTTTCTGTTAACTGCTTTATTGTTTCATTTGATTTTATTGGAAAGCACTTTGGTCACTTTTGCGTTGTGAAGGGCTCTATAAATAAATAAATGTTGATTAATGAGCACAAATTTTTAACGGCAAAATGAGATTGAGATTGATTGAGAAATGAGATTTCATCTATGATAATGACTTATGTCAGTCACACATTTGCAGTATTTACTGTAATAACAGACGACTGTTTATGCTCAGCGTCAACAACATGATAATCATGATTTCTGACAGAATCCTGCATAATAGAAAAATGTTTTGAAAAGTTTGAGATTATGAGTTATGTTAGTCACCCAATATGTTTTCATTAAAAACACACCTGTAACCTTCAGTACTCAATACCTTTTTTTATGACAGAAAAAAAATAACATGAAACAAAAAAACAAAACATACAGTTTCTGGTCAGTAGCCAATCTCCACAAGCGTCCTTGGGATTAATGCGACGTGTGATTGGCCCAATCCTGCAGCAGCTACAACCGCGCCACAGTACCTCTTTGGTGTACTCACCGCAGTATTGTCTGTGTACATTAACACTGCAGTGACTTCTGCATAGAAGAATCACAACACACACAGCAGCTGCTGCTTCCTCACTAGCTTTTATTAAAACTCTACTTGAAGCAACTAAGTTTACAAGACCAGCAGTTGTTCTACACACGGTGACACTGACCGTAAATCAGTGGTCACAACACAAGGCAGAAAACCTGATGCACTGTGACAGGAATCAGCTCCTGGGTCTTCAGTTACACATGAAGCCTTCAAACTAAAGGAGCTGATTTTGGTCTGTGCTGCGACTTTCACCAGCTGAACTGTGAAAAACACCTCGCATCATTAGGCGAGGAAAATAAACTGACTGAGGCTGAACTGCAACAGGAAACATAAAAAACAACAAATGGTGAACAATACTTTACCTGCCACGGGAGACAGAAATGTGATCTTTAAAGGAGCAGTGTGACATGTTAGGAAGTCGTCTTCTTCTGTGTCAGATGAGAAGGTGGACATCAAAACCCAGTAAATTTATCCTGCTAACATATCGCCTGACACACACACACTACACCACCAAGCGTTTGTGGACAGCAGAGCACCAGAGGTTATGGCTGAACATGCAATTTCCTAATTTTATTTTAATCATTTTGGGGCCAAACGTGGAAATATTATTGAGCAATCCATTAGAGGAACATCTGAGGACTAAACCTAATCAATCTAATGTTGTGCATGGTCGTGTGACCCCCATGGGACTGGGAGTCACTGAACAACGTGATCCAGCCCAAACCATGAAAAACAGACTCAGATCGTTTGGCTACATAAAGTACACTACAACGCTGTGTTATAATGCTTTGTTATCGATTTAAGTACAGGATTGTGCGCCATGCAGGGCTTAAGACGTCCTGGACTCACTTGGCACTAGATGCACAAGAAGCAAACTGATCATCTGTGACAAGGTACTCTGGAGAAGACAGAACAGGATGCCTTCAATAAACATCAAAGTGGTCCTACATGTAATACGAAGATCAATATTTAGGACAAGTCTGTCAGCACGTGTGCCTCACTATTTTCAGCTGCCTTCTGAGTCCAGTAAATCATCCATGAAAAACTGTGGATTACAATCGTCTGAACATGCGGGATATATAACTGGATTTTAAGAAAACACGTCCCCTAGTCCAGTCGCGTCCTATTCAAAGTTAAAATCACTCTCAAAGTCCAGAGAGGCCATGTCAGAAGGGACGCCCAGGGTTTCAGGGGTGATCACCATCACCTGGGGGCCCCCCTCGCTGAGGGCCCCTTCACGTGGATGCATGCCAGAGCCTGGAACTGATGTGTCCAGCCCCTTTGGGTCGAAAGCTACAGTGTCAGAATCTCCTGAAGCCGGCTCAGGCTCCAGTTCAGACAGGCTTTGCTGCTGCCGAGTTTGGTATCTGGTTTGAGATCTGGTTTGTCTGACAGGGCGGAGATCAGCGGGGTTCCTCTTTGTCGGAGTTGTTTTGCCTCTAGTTTTGGGGCCTGGTTTGGGTTCAGGCTCTGGAGCTGCATCAGGATGGGTCTCTGGATGGGCCAAGGGCTGGGTGTCCTGGTCTGGTTGGTGTTCAGATTGTGGCTCCGTTTCATTTTGAGGAGTCAGTTTTGGCTGAGTTTGAGGTGTTTGTTTCAGTTCAGCAGGCTCCATTTGTGGGGCGATTTCAGACTCAGATTTAGGAAATGAGGACTGGTTTTGGTGTACACTCTGTGCCTCAGACTGGGGCGGTGGGCTCTGTTTTAGATGGGTTGTTTGGGAAGTCGTTCTGGATGGAGTCACCCCAGATATTGGAGCTGGGGTAGACTGCAAAGACCAAACGGACGCAATCTGAATGTTAGATTCAGGGTGGGTTTGAGGAATTGGAGGATTGTTTGCGTCTGGGTATGGAGACGTACAGACCACACTTGGAGGTGGGGACTCCGTCAGAGGCTGAGGTTGTGGATTTTGTGTTTGCAGGGTGGGAAGGTGACTTTTGTTGGTGCTACTGCTAGCTCTGCTGTCTGCTGCTGGTTTGGTGATGGAGGAGGTGCCTGACTGCCCAACACTGCTGTAGAAGATACCAAATAATTCCTGGGCTTTGGCTGCAGCCAGGTTGCTCTTAAGTTTCTCTGACTTCTGACCTCCATCACCCAAAGCCAAGAAAGGCGGAGGCTTGACAAACACAGTATGGGTTTGCTCACTTTCTGGGACACCGGGAGCTGCCACGTCAGACACAATCTTTATCATTGTTGTTTGTGCAGGTTTGGCCACAGATGGTGAAATTTGATACCCAGACACTAGGGGCTTAGTCTCCATTTTGGGTTTAGATACTGCTGTGACAGGTTTAGGCTCAAATGGTTTTGGTGTAACAGTTGCCAGTGCAGGCAGAGATGGTCCGGCTCTATCAATGGGAGGCTCAGGTTTAGCTTCCAGTGGTGCATTCTGAGCCGTTGTATTAAGACCCGGAAATCTTGGTCCATCTTTGGGAGGAGACTCTACTAAACTGGTGTTTTGGGGTCTGATGGACAGGAAGGCATTCAGTGGTGCAGGTTTACCCATCATGGCTGTTTTCCGAAGGACTGCAGCGGGAGCAGGGAGGTTGGGCCGTATTCTTCCCCGGTTAGCAATGTCGGATGCCAAGGGAAGAGGCATGTTCTGCTGACCCCCCAGCTTCTGGGCAATCTCCTTGGCAACGGCCACAGATTTCGCAAAAGAGTCCTCCACTGAGACTGGGTTCTGCTTCACAGCCGCTTCGTCATCCTTGATGAACTCCGCGGCCACTTCCTGCGCCTCCTTTGCCAGGACGTTCTCCCGCTTCTTCCAAGTGAACTTTCCAAATGAAGCGGTCATGGCCACGGATGATGGTTTGCCTGCTTCCAGGCTCTGCTTGCGAAGCTTTGCCCTCATCGCTGGACTTGGTCCACAGATGATTTTGGGCAGGTTGTAAGGCTTTGTTGGAGGTTCAGGTTTGCTGACCTCTGGCTTCCCTACTGTATTACCCACTTCAAGCTTTTTAAAAGCTTCCCTCTCAGACTTAGGTTTCCCCTCATCTCGCTCTTTCTCATATTTGGAAGTGAAATCTAAATTTTTACTGGATTTATACTTGTCCTCGTCTTCTCTCAGTCCATATTTGGAACGGTCGTCATGTCTGACATCTTCCTCCCTGCGATAGCGATAACGATATTCTTCTTCTCTGCTACGTTTGTATCTGTCCTCCTCGTCCCTTCTGCTGTATTTAGCCCTCTCCTCTTCCTCTCTGCTGTACCGGTACTTATCATCCTTCCTGCTGTATTTACACTTTTCATCCTCATCTTTCTTACTGTGAGAAGGCCTGTCCTCATCCAGGATTCTGGCCTCTTTAAAATCCTCTTTCTTGCCTGGCTTCAGCTTTTCCTCTTCCTCCTTTTTAACTTTAAGTTTCTCTTCCTTCTGAACAGTGTCAGTCTCTTCCTTCTGCTTCTCCTTGTCCTTTTTGTCCTTTTTGTGTTTGGACTTTTCCTCCTTGTCTTTGTTTCCTTTCTCATCATCCTCATGTTTGCGTTTCTTTCCGCTCATCTCTGAGGCCAGGCCTGCCTGGCGGTCCAGGTTCCTCCTCTGTTCGTACAAAGGATTCTCGTACATTTGTTTCTGGCAAGGGACAAGGACAAGAGACAAGAGAGTGAGGGAAAATACAAAACTTCTGCGTGAAATACGAACACTCCGAATCATGTAACCACATCATCAAACGAGGCAAAATAACTGAGGCCTCTAGTGTATGTTGGGTGAATGTCACCGGAAACAACTACATCATTCACATAACACTCTTTTCATCTAGGGCCTGGCAATACTGGAATAAACTGACATGTATTTTTTGCCACAAAAGTAGTCCTTTGGCAGCTTCTCTACTGTCTCTGTTTGTCCACATGTTGTGATTCTTAATACCTTGTATTTCTCATTATGAGCATGTGTGGTGACGTGCTCTTCTGCACAAATGGCGTCTCCATAAAACTCTTTACACAGCAGACAGAAGAATCCTCTGACAGGCAGCAAGAACTCCGAACCTGCGGCGAAACACACGCCGCACATTTTAAACCCACAGGTAGTGATAAAATAAACTGCCAATCAGTGTTTACCTGATGAACGTGTTCCTTCCCAGTACCTGTCAGGACAGGAGAGGGTTAAAGAGGGAACATTTCAATGAAATACTGAAAATAGATGGTTGAATTCAGCGGTCTTATTTCAGAGCAGGAACCGTTGGGAAAGTACTAACTGCTCAGTGAAACCAGGGTTACTCTGTAGTAACTTCAAGACAAATTTTTGGGCTAACGAGCAGACTAAGATACGTGTCACGAGAAGTCAAAGCACTTCTCCAAAGGTTACTGCAGTACATTACAGTTACAGCAGCTGTCATCTTGAGGATGACACATGAAAAACAAAGGAAGTGACATCAGAGGTGAGGACAGGAGTCTCCTTTGCGGTTGGATGAGTCTGTCACTTGGTTAGCACTGTTTTCATTAAGACACAGAAACTGCAGCAGAGATCCACACTGAGCTCCACCTGGAAGCAGAAGACGGCTAACAAAAATCAGGGACTCGGAGACCGGGATCATCTGGAAAAACAGCTTTGTGGCAACATTTCAGGGAAAAGATGAACATGCAGTACAAGTACCTTTGGCGGGTTTTGTCAGCTTATCTTCTGACATTGTGTTCTTGACAGTTTTGGTGGGAGTGGAAGCCCAGGGCCGGTCGTATGGGTCCAGAGTCTGTGTAAAGAACAAGAAAATTAAATCTGAAGGAACAAAAACACAAAGGACTGTCCAACTAAGGATGTCAAATGGCCTTCCAAAAAAAAAGACAAAAGAAGAAACGGTCTTGTACAGCTGATATACATGACTGAGACATCTTCAAAAAACAAACCTTTCGATGTGTTTTGCTGTGCAAGTGCGTGAAAAAATCAAACATGGAACCAGAGGTGACGTTACAGTTTTTGCACCAGTGGTTTCCAGCATCATAATATTCAAATGGATCCGGGGGCGGGGCTGGAGGCGGAGCCAAGGAGATGATGGGCGGCTTGTCCGGTGACTCTCTCAATGGCAGCAGCACTACTGAGGTCTGCTAGGAAACAGAAGAGACGGAGGAGCGTCAACATGGTGGCTGAAAGCTCAGAGGACTCACTCAGACAAAAACATTTGAGCTCCATCTTGAAACTGTAAAACTTTTAAATTAAAAGTTTCTTACCTTCATTGAATTCCAGCCTCGAAGCCATTAATCAACAGGTAAGAATCCAGCAGTCGCTTTTATACCGACAGTAAATTGTAATCCGCTTTAAAGTTTCAGCTCGATATGAGCCTCAGAACAAAAACAACTTTTGTCCCTTAACAAACCGGCGACGATTCCGTTCATATTTAACAGTGGACTTTATCCGTTTAGGAACTTCACAAAGTTCCTGGCAAACTTTGTCATTATTAGTGAAAATGTAAAGAACGATGAGACAACTGAACAGCTAAGCACTGAGCTATCTATGTTCAAGCTAACAGGACAAGAAGAGACGATCTTGTCAAGAGACACTGACTATATTTCAAACTGTTGACATGACTCTTGATGTTCACAAAATCTTTTGCAAATAAAAGAAACGGATGAACAAAAGATGTTTTAAATCAAAAGGAAAGAAGAAAAACAGGCAGCCTGAAGCTGTGAATGAACCATTAAAATGAGATGCCGTACCTTCCCAAATAAAGCCCGAGTCTACTTGGTTGTTACCGTCAATAAATACTTCCTGCTCAGATGTTTCACATTAAAATTTTTTTCCCTGACTTCCTTCCTTTCTTGACAGACTTTTAATGCGAAAAATCAGTGAGGAGGAAGTGACTGAAATGAATGATGTGATGTGTGTATGTTATATTGGATTAATCAGGTAAGACGTTAAAGCGCAGGTAAATCCACCTTGCCTTCAGCAGACACAAAACCACCATGTGAACGCTCAGGACTTTGTGCAACTGAGAACTTTGACATTTAGCTTTTTATATGTTGTTCTCATCATAAAGCATTTCTGAGGACTGTGAGCCCTTTAGCTGAAAGTTATGTCACCATGTTCCACAGATGTTTTAGTGAGAAATTCAGGACAGATTTTAGCAAATTGAAAGGTGAAAATAATGAGCCCTAGCTACGATGTAGGACTTTCAGTAGTATTTCCTGGTTTACCTCCTCTGCTGGTACTTGTACCTTTATCATGGAGCTGCTGGCTGGCTGGCGTCCCTCAGGACTCCTCTGTGGCTCCCGTTTTCCCTTCTCTGATGGAGGAGGTGGTTTAGCCTCCTGCTCCACGGTGGGCTTGCTGGTCCTGCGGGGCCGGTCGGACGGGCTCAGGCCGAGGATTAGCGCCACCTTGTCAAGCTCGTTGCGTTTCTTCTCTGCGACCTCATGTTCTTTGCGTAGGTTGGAGATTTGAGTCATGACCTCCTCCTGCAGGTGGCTGATCTCCTGCAGCAGTGGGTCTTTGTGGCCTCCTTTTTCCCGCCTCTTCTTCCTCAGGAGCTCACCTGAAAGCACAACAAGCAGAGTTTCAGCTGCTGCCTGGGAGCCTATAAATGGAAACAAGGTTCAAAGAGAGCCTTGGAAAAGCGGTGGAAAGTCCACTTTGAGAAGCTCCTGAGTATTTTTTATGTTTTTCTATTTCTTCTTTCGCTTTCTCTTCTTTTCTCACTTACTTCATTGTGAGACAAGACAAAGTGTGAATAACTGACTGAGACGGCAGCGTCTGTTAATGAGCAGGTGAAGGCAGGTGAGCAACATGGTGAACATGTGTGAGCTCACCTTGTTGCTTCCTGAGTCTCTCCAGCTCCTTCATCAGATATTCTTTCTTCTTCATCCTGGTGTCCCTCTCCTGCTTCAGCTTCTCTCTCTCTTCCAGAACCTGAGCACACAAAAACAAGCTCGTATTCAGCTTCTACTCACCTGAGCACACCTGTTTCACCTGCCGGTGTAAGCCAGTGTTCTAAAGCTGCTTTCCTCAGGGTTTGATTCATGACTGAAGGTGATAAATGAAGGGAAAACCTTTTGTTTCTGGCTCTCGTTGTTCTGTTCCTCAGATGATCTCCTGTCGCAGCTGCTGGCTTTTCCCTTCTCACCGTCCTGAACACAACTCTTCCCCAAACCTGAGCACACAGGAAACATCAGGAACGACATTTCTTAATCCAACTGCACCAAAACAACCCTAACAATAATCATATCATTCAGAAACATCAAATGTCCATCTTTTGCTGGGAAATTCCTTTC